>NW_015647023.1:27870-43994 GCF_001515625.1 Sinocyclocheilus rhinocerous
GGGGGGGGGGGGTAAATTCTTATGAGATATGTTATCGAACATTCAACGAGAGCAATATCACACTTGTAGCCATGCACTTATCAGCCATAGGTAAACACAGCCATGCTGATATAGAGCGATAACACATTGCTACGAGTCTGATATTGCATTTATACAACACTTCGTCGGAGTGTAAATAAAGAAACAATCACAGTGTCTTAAAAACCCCTTTAAATTATTTTTTCCACATCAATCTACACTTCATACACATGACACCGAAAAATCACAGCTTTGTGATAATTTTGCTAATTTCAAATTTAAAAAAATGAAATTACATTGCATAAGTATTCATACCCTATAGGACACTTGATATTTAGCTCAGGAGCATTGCAGTTTTGGTGGATTATCTTTGAGATGTTTCTACACTTTTGACTGGAGTTAGCCTGTGGAAAATTCAACGGATTGAACATATGGAAAGGCACACACCTGGTATATAAGGTCTAACAGCTGAAAATGCATATCGGAGCAAAAACAAAGCCATGAGCTCAAAGAAACGGCCTGCAGAGCTGAGAGGGGAATTGTCTTTAGAAACAGATCTGGGGAAGACTACAAAAAATTCTGCTGCAGTAAGGGAGGAGCATGTGGCCTCCATAATCCTTAATGGTAGAGGTTTGGAACAACCTCTTCCAAGAGCAGGCTTGCTGGCCAAAGTGAGCAATTGAAAGAGAAGCCTTGGTTAAAGTGGTGATCAAGAAGTTGATGGTCACTCTAGTTAAGCTCTATGATCGTGGGAGCTCCATGATCATCAGATGGGAGAAACTTACAGAAGGACAAACATCACAGCAACACTCCACCAATCTGGGCTTTATGGCAGAATGGCCAGACTCCAGCCTCTCCTCAGAGCACTCAGAACCTCAGACTGGGTAGAAGTTTCACCTTCCAACAGAACAATGACCCTAAGTACACAGTTAAGAGAATGCAAGAGTGGCTTATAAACAACTCCGTAAATGTCCTTGAGTGGCCCAGCCAGAGCTCAGACCTGATCAATCTTCTCTGGAGAAACCTGAAAATGGCTGGCCATCAACGGTCCCCATCAAATCTGACAGAAATATGCAGAGAAAAAATGGCAAATTCAGATATGCAAAGTTTGTTGAATCATACCGAAAAAGACTTGAGCCTGTAATCACTGACAAAGGTGCTTCAACAAAGTAGTGTGTTAAGGGTATAAATACTTATGCAATGTAATTATTGTTGGATATGAGATGTTAAAATATCCCAAGTTAATTCAAATTGTAGAAACTTGGTGGAACACTGGAAAAAACACCAGTCCTTTGCTTTCTTTTATTCCATTGAATTGAAGAAGCATAAATCTTTAACAATTCACATTACATAAAGTTCACAAATTCACATGGAGCAGGACTACTAGGATGGACATGATGAACAGGATGCACAGGACAAACCGGATGGTTAAGTCACCACAAACAATACAAAAAACTAAATCAAACTCGTACAATCAATTCATCAATAAACATCAATAGTGTACTCAATCCAAATAGGGATTACATATCTAAATAATTCAAATAAACAAATTCAAACTATACAATTGGCAAGCAGACTTACTTAAAGCATCCTAAGGGAAGGACTCAAAGAACATGGTTGGGTGTCCATTCAAACACCCACACCTCACCAATGCAAAAGGGACAAAGGAAGGAAGTAAGGTCTATTTATAGACCTTAACCAGGGGAATATGGGTAATGTAGTGCACCATATATGGAAATGCAGTTTACTAGGAATTGTGGGAGATGTAGTACAAAGAAAAAATAAGAAAAATTAGAAACAAATGAGTCAAATTCACAACAGCCGCCTCCAAATACAGTCATGTATTTGCTATTATTCATCAATTTGGAATAACGGAATCAACTTAGCAACTGGGCGTACGTAAGTTTTTCCATTAATAGCAATCTCAGCTACTCTCACACGTCCATCCTGACTAGGTAAAAGACGTACTACCCTACCAATGGGCCATGATGCTCTTGGAAGTTGAGAATCGATAACTAACACAACAGAAGAGTCATTTAGATTAGGATTTTCTCTATTCCATTTTTGACGGAGCTGCTGACCTGGCAAATAATGTCGAATAAAGGATGCCCAAAACTGGTCAACGAGGACCTGACTATGGCGCCAAGATCTACGGCCAAGTAGCTCGGTGTTAGCATAAATAAACTGGGGTAGAGAAGAATCTCGCCGCCCCATGAGGAGGAGATTTGGGGTGATGGGATCGAGGTCTGCAATGTTAGAAGTGGCGTAACCAAGTGACTTAGAATTTAACACTCCTTCAACTTCTGTCAGAACTGTCCGTAGAACTTCTTCTGATACTGTTTGGCTGCCAAGTACCACATGCAGAGCTGCCTTAACAGAGCGAATCTCTCATTCCCATGAGCCTCCAAAATGAGGAGTTTGGGGAGGATTAAATTTGAATTTGATCTGCTGATTTTCCAGTTTAACTTGTAACTCAGTGGTAAGGTTCTGGAAAGCTTCCTTCAATTCTCTTGCAGCTCCACGGAAATTACTTCCTTGGTCACAAAGGATTTCATACGGCTGACCTCTCCTGGATATAAAACGGCGTAGGGCCATTAGGAAGCTGTCCACATCTAAACTGGTTAACAAATCAAGATGCAGACATCGAGTAGTCTGGCACTTAAACAGAATGCCCCATCTCTTTTCCTTTCTACGACCAATCTTGACATGGAAAGGGCCAAAACAATCCATCCCAGTGGACCAAAAGGGAGGTTTGAACAACTGGAGCTTAGAGAGTGGAAGATCTGACATTTGAGGGATAGATGGCTTAGCTTTCCACTTCCTACATTCCAAACAAGACAACTGATGTTTTTTTTACGGCTTGTCTCCCTCTAATTATCCAATAATTACGGCGAAGTTCTGGAAAAATTCTCTCTGGACCAGGATGGAAAAGTTTCTCGTCAAGTCACCTTTATTTATATAGCGCTTTTAACAATACAGATTGTGTCAAAGCAACTGAACAGCATTAATTAGGAAAATAGTGTGTCAATAATGCAAAATGACAATAGTCAACACTAATTTTTCAGTTAAAGGCAGTTCATCATTGAATTCAGCGATGTCATCATCCAGCTCAGTTCAGTCTAAATAGTATCTTTGCAATCATTTGCAATCAAATCAACGATATCGCTGGAAATGAAGTGTACCCAACTAAGAAAGCCAGAGGCGACAGCGGCAAGGAACCAAAACTCCATCGGTGACAGAATGGAGAAAAAACCTTGCGAGAAACCAGGCTCAGTCGGGGGGCCAGTTCTCCTCTGGCCAGACAAAACCAGCAGTTCAATTTCAGGCTAGCAAAGTCACATTGTGCAGAGGAATCATCTGGTTCCTGTGGTCTTGTCCCGGTGGTCATCTGAGACAAGGTCTTTACAGGGGAATAACATCTGTATCTGGGGCTCATCTAGTTGTCCTGGTCTCCGCTGTCTTTCAGGGCTGTAGAGGTCCTTTCTAGGTGCTGATCCACCATCTGGTCTGAATATGTACTGGATCCGGGTGACTGCAGTGACCATCTGATCTGGATACAGACTGGATCTGGTGGCAACGGTGACCTCGGAATAAGAGAGAAACAGACTAATATTAGCGTAGATGCCATTCTTCTAACGATGTAGCAAGTACATCGGGTGTTATGAGAAGTGTTCCCGGTTCCGGTTGACCTAATTAATGCAGCCTAAAAATCCTTTAACGGATTTGAATATTAGAAGCGTATTAGTGTGTTATGTGTAAGCCAGGTTGAAGAGATGGGTCTTTAATCTAGATTTAAACTGACAGAGTGTGTCTGCCTCCCGAACAATGTTAGGTAGGTTATTCCAGAGTTTGGGCGCTAAATAGTCAAATCAAGTTTATTTGTACAGCGCTTTTCACCATACAAATCATTGCAAAGCAACTTTACAGCAAATTAAGTTTCTACAATATTTAGTGGTAGCTTATCAGTGGTGACTGTCAATTAATGTACATATGGCAGAAATGTACGGAAAAATCAATTTAAGACGTAATAAAACAGACGATGAACACTATTAACAGCAATTATTATATGATGCAATCAAACTTATAGCAAAATATGGTAGTTCTGTATGTTGTTTCAGGGTTGGCATCATCTGAGGTCCTCTGAGGGGTTGGCATCATCTCTTCTCAGGTGTTCTGGATCCAGACTGAAGCTGGTGTAAATCCTAGTGACATCCCGTGGCAAAAATCCAGAGTTTGGGCGCTAAATAGGAAAAGGATCTGCCGCCCGCAGTTGATTTTGATATTCTAGGTATTATCAAATTGCCAGAGTTTTGAGAACGCAGCGGACGTGGAGGACTATAATGTAACAAGAGCTCGTTCAAATACTGAGGTGCTAAACCATTCAGGGCTTTATAAGTAATTAGCAAGATTTTAAAATCTATACGATGTTTAATAGGTAGCCAGTGCAGTGTTGACAGAACCGGGCTAATATGGTCATACTTCCTGGTTCTAGTAAGAACTCTAGCTGCTGCATTTTGGACCAGCTGGAGTTTGTTTATTAAGCGTGCAGAACAACCACCCAATAAAGCATTACAATAATCTAACCTTGAGGTCATAAACGCATGGATTAACATTTCTGCATTTGACATTGAGAGAATAGGTCGTAATTTAGATATATTTTTGAGATGGAAAAATGCAGTTTTACAAATGCTAGAAACGTGGCTTTCTAACGAAAGATTGCTATCAAATAGCACACCTAGGTTCCTAACTGATGACGAAGAATTGACAGAGCAGCCATCAAGTCTTAGGGAGTGTTCTAGGTTATTATATGCAGAGTTTTTAGGTCCTATAATTAACACCTCTGTTTTTTCAGAATTTAGCAGTAAGAAATTACTCATCCAGTTTTTTATATCGACTATGCATTCCGCTAGTTTTTTCAAATTGGTATGTTTCGCCGGGCTGCGAAGAAATATAGAGCTGAGTATCATCAGCATAACAGTGAAAGCTAACACCGTGTTTCCTGATGATATCTCCCAAGGGTAACATGTAAAGTGTGAAGAGTAATGGCCCTAGTACTGAGCCTTGAGGTACTCCTTACTGCACTTGTGATCGATATGATACCTCTTCATTTACTGCTACGAATTGATGGCGGTCAGATAAGTACGATTTTAACCATGCTAATGCACTTCCATTAATGCCAACTAAGTTTTCTAGTCTATGCAAAAGAATGTTGTGGTCAATCGTGTCAAATGCAGCGCTAAGATCCAATAGCACTAATAGAGAGATACAACCACAATCAGATGATAAGAGCAGGTCATTTGTAACTCTAATGAGAGCAGTCTCGGTACTATGATACGGTCTAAATCCTGACTGGAAATCCTCACAGATACCATTTTTCTCTAAGAAGGAATATAATTGTCTCGTCACAGTCCTTGATGACTAAGCTAGATAATGGATGCTTGGGGTCAAGGATGACTGGATGAACCATTTCGGGTGCCATGTCCTCTACTCGTCTGAGCCTGCCGCCCACTACAATAAGTCCCGTTTCTTCTCTGAATTCAGGAGAAAGTGTAAGGAGACGACTTTGAGATTCAATAGGTTTTCCTTCCTTTAAACACTGGTACTCAGGGGGGAAGCTTTGTTGCTGGGCTTGTCTTAAAAGAAGGGTTTGAATGACTGAGGGGTCACAAGCGTCCGGACTATGTTGTCACAATAACTCTGTTGTGGCAGACTTTAACGCTGACCATGACTGGAAATTGGAAGGTGTCTGGGAGTACAAGATCTTCCAATTGTGTTAACCCACAAAAAAGTGGTTTTCGGAGCTCAGGATCAGGACTAGCAGATCTGCACACTAGATTGTGAGGCCACTGATGTGGAGGAAATTTAAAAAACGATGGACCTTGTCTCCATCTATGGTCAGGTTTGGCCAGCTCAACAAGTGTTCTGCCTCTAGTAATGTCATCTGCTGGATTCTGTGCAGAAGGAATATGTCTCCAAGAACAGAGATCAGTGAGTTCCAAGATTTCAGTGACTCGATTGGCTATGAAAACTTTATAACGGCAGGAGAGAGAATGCAGCCAAGACAAAACAGTTGTTGAGTCAGACCATAAGAGAGTATCTGTCAAGGGAATAGTCAATTCCCTTTGCAAGAGTTTGGAGAGCTGTGCACCTGTTAGAGCAGCGCAAAGTTCAAGGCGAGGGATGGAAATTTGCCTTTTTGGGGCAACTCGAGATCTTGCCATGATGAAAGAAGTATGTACCACGCCCTTGTCAGTTTCCATTCGCAAATACGCTACTGACCCATATGCGCTCTCTGAAGCATCGCAAAAAACATGCAACTCTCTGGATACAATTTGCTCGGAAGGCAAAGTTAAGTAACAGCGGGGAAGCTGTATCAATGACAGATCAGGTAGCTCAGTTTCCCAAGCCTTCCAGGCCCGTTGGATAGGATTTGGCATAAGGTGATCATCCCAACCCCGAGACTTCATCCAGCATTGCTGTACAATGACCTTAGCTCGCGTTGTAAAGGGAGTAATATAACCCAACGGGTCATATTGACTAGCGAGAACTTTATAGATATTGCGCATAGTTGTTGCGTTATACTCCACAGTTTGAGATCGATACCCCAATGAATCGGAGGGACAGTGCCAACTCAGACCAAAAGCTCCTTCTTTTGGATCCAAATGGTCTTGACTGATCCAAAGTTCTGCACTCTCAGACCTGGCTTCAGAAGGAAGATGTCTCACAACATCAGGCTGGTTACTTGCCCACTGTCTGATTTCAAATCCCCCACTCACCAGTAAGGAACGCATGCGGTCAAGGTGGTTCTTTGCGACTTGCACGTGTGGAAAACTCTCTAAACAATTATCCACATAGAACGACTGAAGTACAGAATTCACTATATCTTCATATCCTTCTTGGTAGTCATGGACATGCCTTTGTAAAGCATATGTTGCGCAACATGGACTACATACTGTACCAAATGGCAAAACTTGCCATTCGTAGACATAAGGTGGATTTGATCTCTGCAGGTTGTGCCACAGGAAGCGTAAGAGAGGACGATCTTCTGGTAGTAGCCTAATTTGGTGAAACATAGATTTTATGTCACCACTAATGGCTACTGGATACTGGCGAAATCGGAGTAAGACACCAAGTAAGGAGGGGCCTAATTGTGGACCAGGAAGGAGCTGGTTGTTCAGTGACATACCTTTACATTGATGGGAACAATTGAAGACTATTCGAGGTTTCCCGTTATGCTCAACAAGATGATGAGGGATATACCATGATTCCTTGGATGAATCATGAGGAGGTTCCACTTTGGAAATATAACCAGCCTTCTCTAACTTGGCAATTTCTTGGTCATAGACAGCAGCAGATTCAGGATTTCTTTGGATGCGACGCTCAATACCTCTGAGGGAGGACATAACTGCATTTGGTGAGGCTCGCAACTGAACAGCAGAAGCAGCACGCAATAAAGGAGTGGCATATCTTTGCACACCATCAACGTAGACTCTTTTGGTCTTGGAGGCTAACACGTCCATAGCTTCTTGGTCCTGCTTGGACCTAGTAATGACTTTCTCATTTCTGAAGGGGAGAATCTCTAATTGCCATAATTTCTCTACATCATGGCGAAGATCCTCGAGTGGATTAGTCATGGTGAAAAGACACTGCATCTCATCAGTGTTAGGAATTGGAATTGGGCCTTGAAGTACCCAACCTAACTTATTCTGGATTGCGGCTGGAGATTTAGGAGGTCCGAAATATACCTGGTCAATTGGGTTTATCAGGTGTGGATAGTCTGCTCCAATAAGGATAAATGGTTGAACGTTAGAGAATTCTGGAAGAGGTAAATCTTGAAGATGTCTGAAACATCTCTTTAAAGTCTCAACAGGGTATGTCTGTTCTGCCAGTCCCAATCTGGCAGTAGAAAAAGCCTGGGAAATGGTATACTTCCTTTCTGGATTGGCAGTTGAGGATATTTCAAAGGTTACAGAGGAGCCTCCAAGCGCAATAGTATCATGGCGTACGGTCCTAACAATCAGGGACTCGGCTTCCCCCTTGAGACCTAGATAATCAGATGCTTGAGATAGCAACATAGTACGTTCTGATCCATCATCAAGGATGGCATACATTTGCAGGGATCGACCTTCATGATGGAGAAGTACTTCAACAACTTTCAGGAGTACCTTACCAGAAACTCCAAGTCGACTAAGATAGAATGTACCATTATCCTGCTCACGACGGTTGACTCCATGAAGGATACCAAGATGTCGACCTTTACAATGTGGACAGGGTTTTTTCAAGTCACAGTCAACAGCTAGATGGTTGAGCCCACATCTCCAACATATTTTGTTCTCTCTAATCCACTCATCCTTTTTGTTGTCTTCTAAAGCTCTGAAAGAAGGACACAAGCTAATGAAGTGCTGTCTACTGGAACAATATGCACACGAATATTTGGAACTCTGCTCTTGATCTCTCAGATTCTGGGGTTGCTTATTCATGGATCTTGATACAACAGAAGTACCATTAGCTCCGTACAAGACTGTTCGAGTGTTAGAGTAGATCTTTGATTGAGGTTTACTCAGGAGTGGTTTTGGAAGATCACTAACTTGATCAGCCATCGCTTGACATTCAGCCTCTTCTTGGAGCCAGGCAGAAAAGTTAACCAGGTTGTAGCTTTGACCATTTAGGACAGCACGGGCATAACGGGCAAAGTTGGTCACATGTTCTGTGGGTAACTTACTAAGCAGTTGCTGTACATGAGAAGCACAGGCTAGTTCAGATTTAGCTTGATCGTGGCCCAAAGATTGGAGCATGCCAACCAAAGCTCGAACTTTCAGTGCGAAACTACTAAATGCTCTGCTGTCACCTGGTCTCACCTTGGGAAGAGCTAGAATGGCTTTGATTTCCCTTAAAACTAGCTGATGGGGTTGGCCATATTTCTGTTGTAGTGCAAAAAGAGCCATACTATATGGTCTAGGATCATTAGCATAAGCTAGGGCTAGATTACGAGCAGGAGAAAATTTTAAATGATCCAACAAAATATGGTATTTGTAATGTTCTGACTCATGAGGTGACAACAGATTTGTCAGCGCTAACTGCAACATTGTAAATTCTTGAGGATCATCATTCGCCAAAAAAGGAAAGGAAGGTCCCTGAACACGAGAAATAGGATAGGAAATGGCATATTGTGAACCATAATATGGCTGGGAATATGGGTGAGAATGAAGAAATGGAATTGCAGTTGCCTGGGTAGTGGGAACAATTGATTGAACGAATGGAATAGGTTGTTGTACAACAAGATCCCCTGAGTGACCTACAGAATGTGGCTGCGTATGGTAACCTACATTGGCTGAGGATACATAGGGAATCGGTTGAGGCTGCAAAGGTAACTGTGCTGATGTAATCTGTGAGGGCAACTGAGTATGAACCAAAGATGAGGAGAAAGAGTTACTTGGTAAATAAGCACCTGGCTGAAGTGAACCAGCTGGTTGCACCAACACCTGTGATGCTTGCATTTGAGGGGAATGGGTATTAACGGGGTCAGGAACTACTGGAACTACAAAAGATTGGGTCATAGTACCTGATTGTAGTTGTGATGTACCATGGGTATGTGTATGTTGAGGTGGACTACGTAACAATGAAGACGGTGGGGGAGGCAGAGAACTAGGCCTACTCAATGGAAGTGGTGATTGAACAGCTCATGAATTACCTTGCTTACATGTTGATTTCTGTTCAGCTTTCTTAATGCATGCACACAATTCTTGAACAATAGGTGGTTTAACAACAGCATTATCATCATCATCATCAGAATGATCATCATCAAAAGACTCAGATAAATCAGAATGTTTAGAAGAAGCTGCTAACTGTGACATTCTAGACATAATCTCACCAAGCATACCCTTAAGTCCAAGTATTTCTTGTTTAACATCCATATTGAGCAAGTCATGCTGAGACTGTTTACCTTGAGCAGATGAGCAAGGAGCATGTCTTAAGGCACATGGATTTCCATTGTCTATTTGTTGATGATCACTTACGACTAAGGTTGGTGAGGAAGGAGGTGGAGGATGAGCACATTCTCGTACCATACGGTCTACAAAACGGGCAGGAGGTCTTCTCATTCTTCCACTACGCCGGACTGCAGGTCTTGCATAGTAATCCATTCCACCAAATTTCTAACCTCCGGCTCGAAGGACCATATGTTGAATATGAGATGTTAAAATATCCAAAGTTCATTAAATTGTAGAAACTTGGTGGCGTGTCTGATTAAAACACTGGAAAAACACCAGTTCTTTGCTCTCTTTTATTCCATTCGATTGAAGAAGCATAAATCTTTAGCAATTCACATGACATGAAGTTCACAGTCACGTGGAGCAGGACTACTAGGTTGGACATGATGAACAGGATGCATAGGATAAACAGGATGATTTTAAGTCATTAACGCATCCTAAGGAAAGGACTCAAAGAACATGCTTGGGTGTCCATTCAAACACCCACACCTCACCAATGCAAAAGGGACAAAGGAAGGAAGTAAGGTCTATTTATAGACCTTAACCAGGGGAATATGGGTAATGTAGTGCACCATATATGGAAATGCAGTTTACTAGGAATTGTGGGAGATGTAGTACAAAGAAAAAATAAGAAAAATTAGAAACAAATGAGTCAAATTCACAACAGCGCTATACAAATAAACTTGAATTGAATAAGCAGATAGTGACCACTATCCAGTGAGAAAGCCTCTGCTCAGATACTGCTCGTCCCTAGCACATCCATCGTAGCTCACAAAGAGCTGCTCAGACTGATGAAAAACGGCTGAGAGGTCGATTCAAATCCTTAAAGCCCTGACAGGGCAAAAAGCGCTCTGAGCCTCGGCGTCATGCGAGGTCGACGGCTCAGCAGACAAAGCGGGCAAAGAAATGACCTGCGCCTTAGAGGGGTAGAAAGAAATTTAGGCATGTAGCCTGGTCTGGGCTGGAGAGTAACACTGCAATCCTTAGGCCCAAAGCAAATACAATCATCATCCACTAAGAGCGCGTGCAAATCTCCCATGCACTTAGCCGAGGCAAGGGCAAGAAGCAGAGCAGCTTTGAGGGGGAGCTCCCTCATAACAACAAATTCCAAGGGCTCAAACGGGGGAAGAGAGAGAGCTTTTAGAACCAGTGTTAGGTCCCACACCGGCACTGAAGGTGGCCGTGGGAGATGTAGTCTCCTCGCTTCCCTGAGAAATTTGACCACCAGGGCATGCTTCCCGATCGATTGCCCGCTAACTGGGGAACAAATCGAAGCAAAAGCGGCCACATAAACCTTTAACGTTGATAGTAGGGTCCCGTTATCTAGTCTGTGCTCCTGAAAACATGGAACATCCGATACGGGACAGCTCGCCGGGTCAATATCTTTATCACAGCACCATTATGCGAACACTCCACATTTAAGTTCTATGAGGCAACACTTTGAGACAGTAATCCACGCCTTTGTTACCACTCGGCTGGATTACTGTAATGCAGTGTAGCAAATTAGCTCAAAAGAGAAATGTATATAAATAATTACAATTAATTGATTAATTACAATTAGTTATATCAGTTGCCAGTTGTAACTGTAGCAGAATTAAAGGGGTCATATGATTCAATTTTTCCTTTCTCTTTGGAGTGTTACAAGCTCTTGGTGCATAAAGAAGATCTGTAAATTTGCAAAGACTAAAGTCTCAAATCCAAAGAGATATTCTTTATAAAAGTTAAGAGTCAGCCACGCCTACCTAAAACGGCTCGTTCTAACACGCCCCCACATATCTACATCACTATGTGGGAAGATTTGCATAACGCCGCCCAAATGTTCACGCAAAGAAAGAAGGCATAACTTTTATTCTCGTTGTAGTATTGTTGTTGCCGCCGCCATGTCGTGAAGGCGCTGTGTGTTTCGTTGTGAAAGCGAAACTACTTTGTTTGACCTTCCAAAAGAGGACGATATCTGCTTCGTCATGCCTGGAGCTGATCCGTGCTGGTTGCTGAGGAAATACAACAACTTTGCGCTGTGGATCGCCGGATTGGCTTTCACCGTGGACGAAGCAGAGTCAAGCCCGGGGTCGTCAAATGTGGTTGCCGCAAGCCCTCTGGACGCTCCTTCGTCGAATCCGCCGCCTCAGCTCACTCTAGCCCTCCGGCCGTTCCTCACGTCAGGCTACAGAAGAATACCATAATTCCTCCGTTCAATTAGGCCTAAGACATCGCAGACCTATAACAACCCAGCCACAACACATAATTGCGAATAACATGCCTTACCTTAACACAGAATCGACCACAGAGTCCAACGTTTATATTTTTTCTACGAATCTTTAAGTTAACATGTAGGCTACTAAACATGAGTGGAATTTGCACTGCAGCGCCCCCCACACCTTGATGCTCATGACAAGAATAGCATGTAGATGATCCCTTTAAATTGCCATCAAATAATCTGTTCGTCCAGCGAACATTCAGTGTAAGTTCATATCAACTCTAATAAAGGATATTTTCGTGGCCACATAACATATCTTTCCTACAATATTAATGCATTAGAGCATGTAGCTGGATCAGAATCGTAAAGGGACATTATTCACAAGCAGGACCAGAAACTCATGTAATTTGTGCACAAACGTTTTATTAAATAAATACTAACACAAATAACTAATCTAAACAAACAAACATACAATCACTCTTACATCGGGAAAGGGGAAATGAGGCTTGATGGATGAAACCATCAGGAAAACCAGAGAATGAAGCTATGAAAAGAGTCAGTTAACCACCTGAGTAAAACCATCAGCACCGTTTTACAACGGGGTCTATAGCTTATACTAAACCTGTGTTTTGTTTAGTTAAATGTATGATACTTGCATTACATTGCATGTTACAGTCCATAACAATATAATATTTTTTTGCAAAAAGTGTCTTAAATAGCTGAAAATCATGATTTCTTGTTGTCTGATTTAGTCAGTGCATTTTTTCAATCATGTATCATTGTGTAATCAAAATATTTTATTGTACTTTTCTTTTTGTAATATTTCATTCATTTTATTTATAAAAGCCCTAAAGAGTCATTTACCTAATTCTACAACATAATTTTTTTTTTTTATAAATTTTTTCTTATAAAAATGTGTGTCCGTAAATCTTGCGTCAACTCTTTTACAGTCAGAATTGACAGTCCATCGGACAATTGTCAATTCTGTTACTTTACAATTCTCTTACTTAAAGGGTCAACTCTGTTTATGAACTATTTTCACAAAAAACAATAAATTTGTTCTTTAAAATCCTAATAAACATTATTGATTTATTTTTGCAGCCTTATAATATAATACATTTTCAGATGAAAAATATTTGCTCCAAGTGGACGGTTCTGTGAAGACAGGTATTTTTTTACATTTTAAAGGTATGCATAGGTGAAATATCATCTCAGTTTCAAGTGATGGAATGTAAGAACTGTTTGTCTAATGAAACAAGAAGGATTTTTCCTGTTATGGTTTATTGTTATTTCTACACATTGGCTAATTTGTCCGTAACAGAGTTGACAAACAAAACCATAAAGACATCTGTTTTTTCATTAAAAGTAAAAAAAGGAAGTAACTTGTGTTTGGCAAGCACTGAATTATTAAAATTAAATATGTTTTCAATAAGATACTGAAAAAAAAATCTGTTAGTGAAAAGTTTTTTTTCTTAACTTTCTGCAATGCCAAATGTATCTCCAATTATAGAATCACCCATGTGTCTGTTTTAGAGAGAATTGAGTAGGGAGGAAGATTCTCTCTACATGCTTTTAGGTCGTAAAGTTTATCTGATCAGACATATAGGCACTGAGACTGGTGTTGGGTGAGGGGTCTGTGATTGTTTGTTAATCTAATGAATAATTGATTTGTTAAATCTAATGAATAATTGTGTGTCTGATTGGTCCAAATGCTACATATCCCCCCCCTTTCGAGCGTTGTTGTCTCCTGTAGACAACGGCGAACGAAGGGAAATAATCAGGAAAAACAGACACACCTCTGGCACGCAAGGCTTGAAGGCTGTGGTGGCTCTCTGTCTGTTGGTGCCTGCAGGAGTGGTAGTGGATGCTGTCAGGCAGTGTGCTGTGGTGATGTAGGCTGTAGCAAGGTGCGGGTCCTCTAGCTTGTGCAGCAGCTGTCGAGGAACTGTCACCTGTCATCCTGAAGTGAGTAGGTCTGAGTCAGATGGTTGTTTGTAGGTGTTGTTAGACAGTAGGCTATCCGTGGTACCCGCGGTGTGGAACAGCCGGGTTGGATTCTCAGCAGTGAGAGAGCAGGTGGTTCCGGGCGTCGCAGGGAATTGTAATGGAGATTTTGTAGTGTGAAGAGAGTTTCAGACTGACCTAGTGATGGTGGCAGGAGGGCAGCAGGTGGTTGTTAGCCTCTGTTCTGCTCGAACTTCACCAGAAGTCTGATGCTTGCGGAGTAGTTTTGCTCTTGTGGCAGCACTGACTTGAGCTTGCCTGAGTTGTGTTGGTAGAGGTTTCGCTGTTGGGCATGTGGGCCCGTTGCTCCATCCAACGTTGTGTGTGTTCGCAGGGTGAGGACACCCTTTTCCATGGCTTCTGCCAGTGGTTGGTCTGTAACCTGGGTCTGTTGCCATGGTGACGGCTCTGTCCTCTGCTGGCTAGTGGCTTACTGTAGAAGGGCTTTGCATTGTGGCAATGCTGGGTGCTTTCTTGTGCCCACTTTGGATTCTGGGCTGAGCAGTTCAGAATTGGTGGGGTCTTACAAACACTTTTGGTGGAAGCTTCGTGCTTGTTAAAAGCCTTCTGTGTCAGGTCACACAGTTGTTAAATAGGCATTGTGTTGCAGTTCATAATGCCTAAATGGTGACTTACAATGGGGTGGAGGTTTCGGAGGAAAAGGCTCTTGAAGCTGGTGTCCTCCTCCATCCCAGGTTCACTGTGAGCTCCGAAGTCTGTGGTAGTAAGCATGTGGAGTTTCATACTGGCCCTGTTTAGTAGCTAGGACAGCGATCAATCCATGTTCAGACTCTGGGTCTGAGAATTCCTTTATGATGGCTTGTTTAAGCTGCTAGTAGCAAGTAGCCGATTGGATGTGTCCTGGCTGTCGAGCCAGGAAGCGCTGCACATCTGGGCTAGAGGTGATCCAGAGCAGATAGAGTCTATCTTGGTGATTCACACTGGTCCAAGACTGCAGGTGAAAGTCAATATCTTACAGGTAAGCATGGACGTCATGGTCTCCTGCGAGTTCTGGTGAGAATGCAGGTATGTTTCTGGTCATTCGGTTGAGGTCTTTGAGTGTCACTCCGTGTGCTGTTTCAGGGCTTGCCTGAATTAAACCTTTTCCTTCTGCAGTTGCAGAGGTTTTCACGAAGTTAGCTTGTGAAATGTCAAGCAGAAGGCTTTGGCTCCCCCCTTTGTACAGTATCTGTGTACAGGGGTGAGGGGGTTTGCACTGCTGGCTGTGTGACGTGCAGCAGGGTGCCTTTTACTTGAGTCCATGCACAGTCTGTAGGACTGTTTCAATTCTTTCTGATCCATGTCAAGCTCCTCTTTAATGTTGCAGAACTGCTGAGTCAGGGTTTGGACTTCAACTTCAAGGCCTTAACTCTAGTGTCTCTCTCATTAAGTTCCATATACGCTTTTTTTAACAGTGACTGTGTGAAACAGTTCTTTTTCCAGGTCCTGTCTGGTGGCTTTTTCAAGCTGCTCTCGGTGTCCAGCAGCTGTTAGAGCCTCCTGAAGACTGGTGATCTCCTTCTGTTGCGCCATGGGTCTTTGCTGTTGTCCTGTGCGGTCTCTCGCTGCGTGGGTGTCAGTTCCCTGTGGCACTCTGTGACTTGCAGTTTCAGATAATTTACTTCCTGTCTGAGGCCCTTGAGAGTGTGGGCCAAGGAGAAGATGATGCTGGTCAGCTCCTGGTTGTCCAGGCTTGGTGTCAGGTGTCCACTTGTGTCGCAGTCTCGCTGTTCCTTTCCCTGCCGTTGCAGGTTGTTGACTGCTTTAGGCTGAATGATGTCCATCACAGTGCTCTGCTGGGTCTCTGGGTAGTCCTGATGAGTGGCAGGGCTGGATGTCTGAGACATGCTGGCTCACTTGTGGAAACATGAGAGAGAGCGAGAGCGAGAGAGAGAGAGAGAGAGAGAGAGAGAGAG
>NW_015647023.1:44287-45284 GCF_001515625.1 Sinocyclocheilus rhinocerous
GGGGGAATCGAATCTGAAGATTCAAAATCAACCTGATTGAACTGGTTCCCAATTTGATAATTTATACTTTATCTATATCTACCGTTCGTCCAGCGAGACGTTAACATCAGTATATCTTACCAATTTGAATATTTGTACTATCCCTGGCCACAGGTTAATACATGCTTGTGATAACTTATAAGCTACAAGCTAGGTAGCTGGATCTGGGCAGAGTTTTAACTTTAAAAATACACAACACAAGACAATACTTCTTTATAAATGAAACAATAGTTTATTCACTATTCTATGGTACATTAAACTAAGCTAACACACACACACACACACACACACACACACATAAGGTTTAGGAAATGAGTTGCTGCGTTTGCATGAAGTTCCCAAAGTTCTAATACTCGTTTTCTACGAGTTCTTTAAATTCAACCTGAGAAAACTCATAAAAGCAGAGACTTGACTTATGTTTACTGCTTAAACTCAATTCAGCACCCATTCAGCAAGAGATGAAGCCTTGTTTTGTACTGCGCTGTACGCACTGGGGTGTTGACTAGCCATCAGTTTCCGACGATTTCGGCTTGTGTTGCCTCACTTTGGTTGACGACGGCTTTTCACAACGATTTACGTCAATTTTTTTTTTTGGTAAAAGGAGTCAATCCTAATTTTGGGACCTGGATTTAAAGTTGAGTTAAGGGAGTTCCCTGGCGAGGGGACTAGAGGGGAAAGGAAAACATAGAGAGAGAGGTAAAAGGGAAAACACAAAGAGGCACAAGGACACTGAATGAGGTTAGACGGCAAGGGCAGGTGTCACATGTGTAGAACAACTAGAACAACTTAGAGGTTGGTCCTAGTAGTGCGGCGGAGGAGAATGTGTAGGTGTTGTGTGTAAGGAGGGTAAGGAGGGTACTTCCTAGAACAACAGAAATTATGTTAGTGTGGTGTAGAGTATGGGATTGTTGGTCTGTGTCAGTTGGTTTGATCTTCCCCCTTTTCCTGTCGGTTGGAG
>NW_015647023.1:49081-54037 GCF_001515625.1 Sinocyclocheilus rhinocerous
GAGACACAAGGACACAGAATGAGGTGGGACAGCAGACGAGTGTCACATGTGTGGAGTACCTCCTCTCTACTAGAGGTTGGTCCTAGTAGTGCGGCGGAGGAGAATGTGTAGGTGTTGTGTGTAAGGAGGGTAGCTATATGTCTTCCTAGAACGACAGAAATTATGTTAGTGTAGTGTAGAGTATGGGATTGTTGGTCTGTGTCAGTTGGTATGATCTTCCCCCTTTTCCTGTTGGTTGGAGCCCTGGTGCCTCTTTATCTGGTTTCGATGGACCCATCGAAGGACTGGCTCGCTGCGCCCCTGTCTGATATTGATTCGATAGGCAACAGGTGAGAGCTTGTCCACAATCTCATGGGGTCCTGTCCAGTGAGGTAGGAATTTCTTTGACAGGCGATGGGGAGCGTTCTGCCTTGGTTGGGCGAAGCTGTAGTACCATACTTTGTTTCCGACATTAAGTTCCTGGTGAGAGGCCTTTTGGTCATAGTAGGCTTTTCGACCTTCCACACTTCTTTGGAGTTGTTGTTGGCGATGGGGAGCGTTCTGCCTTGGTTGGGCGAAGCTGTAGTACCATACTTTGTCTCCGATGTTGAGCTCCTGGTGAGAGGCCTCTTGGTCGTAGTAGGCTTTTCGACCTTCCGCATTTCTTTGGAGTTGTTGTTGCACAAATGCGAAAGTTGTTCTCAGGTGTTGATGCAACTCTTCCAGGTACTGGTGAGTGTTATAGGCAGTAACGAGGTTCAGGTCACCAGGTTGGTATAGCAGGTGTAACGGTAGTGTCATTTGTCGCCCCGTCATCATCTCGAACGGGGGTACTCCGGTAGACCGGTGAGGGGTGGCCCTGACGGCCATCAGTACCAGAGGAAGCTTAATATCCCAATCCTTTTGATTGGCGGACACGTACTTCTTCAACATGCTGACCACTGTCCTGTTGGTTCGTTCCACTAGGCAGTCCGAAGATGTGGTTCATCAAAAGGCAGGCTGTCGTTTCTGCTGTATCATTGGGAGCTGGGAGACCTGGGAGACACTTTGTGAATTCGCAAACCACGGTGAGGAAGTATTTGTTACCCCGTGTTGACTAGTCGATAGTGGGCCGCCATTTGCCGTTGGGTTTCATGACTGGCCATATCGGAGCAGAGTATGTGCTGTTACAGGGCCGGATGACCCCCTTTTCCAGCATGGAGTCAACAATTTCTTGCACTGGCTCATATGACGCTATTGGAATCTTGTACTGTCGCACAAATGTGGGTGGTGCATTTGGGCTTGTCGGGATGCGCACACTGTGGATGTTGGTCAGTCCACAGTCCAGG
Organism: Sinocyclocheilus rhinocerous; assembly: GCF_001515625.1. Taxonomy (NCBI): domain Eukaryota; kingdom Metazoa; phylum Chordata; class Actinopteri; order Cypriniformes; family Cyprinidae; genus Sinocyclocheilus; species Sinocyclocheilus rhinocerous. The sequence continues at coordinate 50,389 of NW_015647023.1, forward strand.
GAGTCCTTTGCGAAGGAGTCCTTGTACTTGTACAGAACCTCTTTGAGTCCTTGGCGGTCTGCTTCCTTGTGGAGGGCATCCGCCTCACTCAGGATCTGTTGGATTTGTGCGGCGAACCCGGTGTAGGGTTCCTCCATGGTTAAGTCATTTGAGGGGCTCTGGGCCTTGACGGTCACCTGTGCAGGTGATTCTGTCGCGGGCTGTGTTGAGACAGTGTAGACTGCGAGGTGAGTGTCGTCTGTGATCTCTGATCGGCCGACGCTTTCTCTGGGCACTGGCAGAATAGAAGTGATGGCAATGGTTCCATTGGGTCTCGTGAACGTTACTGTGTCATCATATTCATCTGACAGTAGTTGGGCTGGTATGTGGCCTATGACCGGTACCGTTAGTTCAAAGTCATGGAACGTCTGGTTAATGAGCCATCCCAGGTGACTGGCTTTGGGAATGTTGATGTCTTTGGCCGTACAGTTGTTGAACAATACGTACACAGCACGAGATGACACTTCAATGAGAGGTGTGGCTTCCAAGGTCAGTCCTAGTCTTAGGCAGGTCCTGGAAGGTTGGAAGAAGCCTAGCTTACTGTTGAGAGTTTGGCCAGGTCGCATGTTGAGGCGGACGCTGACACTCTTGCTGTAGGCAGGTATTGCAGCTTCTTGCTCACTGATCATGGCGCATGCGTCTGGCATTGTTTGACCAGATCGAAGGTTCTTGAGGTTGACTGCAGTGGTCAGTTGGTGCGACAGGGGAGCCCATATGACGTCGTTCACGATGTCCACACAGGCATTGAGCCGGACCATGATGTCTGCTCCAATGAAGATGTCATGAGGTAGGTTGGGGGCAACGAGGAAGTAGTGACTCAGGTGTCTGGTGTTCCATCGTATGTCCACAGCACAGATGATCTTGGAGGTAGCCATGGTTGTCGACCAGGGACTGAGAGGAAAGCGGCTGTGTATTGAGACATGTGGGAGGCTTTGCTGTCTTTGCGTCAATGCTCTGAAAAGCTTCAGGCTGATAGCGGAGTTCTCCACCCACAGGGCTAGTGCTGCGTCAGACGCTGATATGTCGTGGACATTTATGGCAGTCATGATTCGAAGGAGGCCTGAGTCTGAGTCAGGCGCCTGCAATGAGCAGAGGAAAGGGTCCAGGTTCTTGCTGCTTGGAGTTGAGCTTGGCCCTGGCCCTGGTTTTGACATTGCATCATCAGTCAGTGAGTTGGCGGCGGTGTCTGTGGTTTGACACTGCGACTCGTTGGAGTCTACTGACTGGCAGGGTAGAGGCTCACGGCCTTGCGTCCATATCTTTAGTTGCTTGAAGTCAATTAAGGGTTCAAAGCGATTGAGCAGGTCTTTTCCAATGAGGAGTGGATACGTATTGAGTGGTGAGACGTATACTGGGTGATAGAGGTCCATCGATCCCACAGTTAGGTGAATTGGGGCCATATGTTTTAGCTGTAGGCCCGTGTGGGAATATGCTTGAAGGTTCAGCTCGCACCTTTGAAGTTTGAGGGTGCTATTAGACCTCTTTGTTCTTTCTTGGACTTCTTCGAGGAGTTCAGTTGACATTAGGGTGACGTCGGCTCCTGTGTCGAGAAGAGCTTCAACTTTGATGTGGCGTTCGATGATGATGGAGAGGTAAAACTTTATTGCTATACCTTTCTCAATGAGGTCGCCCAGGAGTTGAGGGACTGGAGTTTGGGATGAGACAAGTAGGATGTCAGGACTAATCTGGTGTTCTTCGGAGGAGTGGCAGACGACCAAGACAGCACTTTCAGGAACTTGAGTGGTTTCGTCAGCAGGTGTTTGTTGGACACTGCTGTGATCTGGAGCATCAGGTTTTGAGTTAATGTCCAACTCTGTTGCTGGATTTTCAGGTAGGATTTCTTGTCCATCTGAAGTTAGGGTGGTTACGGTTCTCTGAGAGTGAGGTGAAGGAGTGCTGTTCTCTGTGGCTGGTTGGGTCAGCTGGTCGCTGCCTTCTTGTCCAGCTGCTAGTCAGGCTGAATCTGGTTTCTCTTTCTCTTCCCACTTCCGATCCTCCTTTCGTTGGAAGAACTCATTCATCATCATTTTCATCAGCTCTTGTGAGTCGAAACACAGTGATGTCTTTTGTTCTTGTGTGGATTCAGTTTGAGCTCGGTCAGCTTGAAATCTTTGTGAATTCTTTCGTCGATTCCTTGGACTGGTTGCTCCAGGGTGTGTTTGTTGTTTTCCCTTGGAGGTTCCGTTGGATTCCCACGAGCCTTTTCCTCTTGAGTTTCCAAATGAGTTTGGCTGATTCCATGATCTGTCCCATTGATTCTCACAAGATCTGGATTGGTACCAAGATTTTTCCCAGTGACGTCCATGCGAGTGTTGTCGTCCACGCGATCCATCCCAGCAGTTGTTCCTCTGTTTAGGTCGGGTACCAGCGTGGGAGTCCCGTTCTCTGTTGGACGAGGGTGTGTTCCCCTCTTTGTGTGGCGGCTTGTTATGGTCTTGATGTTGGGCGCCTTCGTCTGATGCCTCAGTGTTTCAGCGGCTTTAGGTAGGAGGCTGTCTGTTGCAACACTTAGCCATGTCTCGAGGTCTTCCCAGTGGCCAACAGAGTCTGTTGTGCGAGACATGTTTTGGTGCGGTGAGGGAGATCTAGAACCTAGACTGACACAGACCTTGAAGAAGAGAAAACAAAACAAAACAAAACAAAACAAACAAGGCAAAACAGAGGTGTAAGTGTGCAATGTCAAGTGTAGTTTGACGTTGAGTGTGTAATGGAGAGGTGAGTGTAGTTCTCAGCAACTATGATGCTCTGGTGAGCGTGCTTCTAATTTGTAGTCTCTGTGGGGAAAATTAGTAAGCACACACAGGTAGCACAGCTAGAGAACAGAGGGAGAAAAGAAAAATAACAACAAGAGCAAGGAACAGAATAATAATTGGCTGCTTCCAATTTTCCTGTAAGAGAAAGTTTTTTTTTTTTGTAAGGAAAGAAAGTTAATGGTAAGATGAGAGGGAAGGATAAAACATGAGTATAATTAAATTGTCTTCTCTTTTCCTTTTTTTGTTAAGTTTGATTTAGAAGGATGCTTCTAAACAGGTGTTTGGAAATGGGGATTTCTAAATACCAGGACTGTGATTGTTATTAAAATTCCTCCGGGCAAAGGAAAAACAATACAAATGACAGTATTGGTTTCTTAGCTGGTAAGATTGACACCATAGACCAATTAGATTGTTTCTAGATGCGTGTTAAATTATTTATTTTTTTTGGCGGACGCCTATCAGTCCTCTTGTTGACCTGCTTTAGACTTGGCTGGGTAGGGTTTCACAAGAGAGTGGAAGGTAAATGGAAGACAATTTTGAACCGACGTTCTCAAGTTTCACAAATACCTGTTCAATTGCTAAAGTTCTCTGCTTTAAGATTTCTCCACAGGCAAAATCCCAGCAAACAGCCGCAATAGTCAAATTAGAAGAAAGCAGCAGAGAGACAGAGAAGAAGAAGGAGAGAGAAGTTTTGCTCCCAATGTTGGGAAAATGACAGGGTGGTGGCGCTGTTAAATTGATACACCTAGTGGGTTGATTTTGCTGTATTAGCAGGATAAGACTAACTTAACCTAAGTACTGAGGAAAACCCTAATTTTCCTTTTGGGGTTTTGCCACTAACAGGCTTAAGCCAAATG
>NW_015647023.1:54700-55138 GCF_001515625.1 Sinocyclocheilus rhinocerous
GTACCTTGAAGCAGGGTAACCCAACCCTAATGAGCTACAGATTAAATTAAAATTTCAGAGCATTATTGACAGTTAAGGATTAAAATCTTAATGATGTTTTTCATTAAAATTATCAGAGGAATTACAATTGAACTGATCAGCAAATATTGTTGCTATATGGAAACAGGAACTGTAATTAATTATTACATGAAATTAAAATTTCAAATCTGTAATTAATTATGAAATTTTAGAATTTTGAATCCCTAAGGATAGCAAGTTACTAATACCTACTGATGTTATTGCAATCATAAGGGCAATTATAGTTAGCTTAATCCGTACCACCCTAATTACTTACAAATGCAATAAAAAATTTCAGAGCCCTATTGATAGTTAATGATTAAAAATTCTTATTTAAAATCCTTAAGGATAGCAAATTAATAATATCTACTGATGTCACTA
>NW_015647024.1:0-5175 GCF_001515625.1 Sinocyclocheilus rhinocerous
GTGTGTGTGTGATAACTTACCATGTTTTACATTTTTAGGTTGCCTTTTTAAAATCTGGCAAGGGGCAACAGATGAAAATTAGCCGATGGTGCTGACTCTGGCTTATTTACAGTGTTTGACTGTTGTTTAATGAGCACTATCCCTATTAAAGAAAGAATAAAGAATAAATATCCGATAGAAATTGGACCAGATCAGCTCCGAGATTGATGCAAAACTGATGCTGAAGTTAGCAGCATTGGACATGAACAGTCTTTGATTGAATTCAGTTCTGCTGCCTCAAACCAATGCAATTACATAAATAATGGTCATGTGATTCAGAGTGACACATTAAAGTGTCCCAACCAACCACCCCCAAGAGGTGGCACCAACATCATTAAAATTAGGCCTTTTGTTTAATTTTCATTTAGTAAAATGCATGCTTTCAAACTATAAATCACACTTAAATTATTTACATCTATTATGTTTTTGTTATTTTGTGAGAAATATGCATTAAACAAACAAACAAAAACATCATTCAAAGCTGAAGTTCAGCGTGATGTTTCATTCTCTCTCAGAGATTGTTCTCCGTCACATCACAGAATCCAGTCTCAATGTAGATGTCACGCGTGTGCATGAGTGATGCTGAAAGGCCCGCATGAGCTAAAACTGAACTCATGATTTGTTGTTCATGACTTGGTCTGCCTTGATTTGCCAAAGACATGTTCACTCACCAGAACACCAGCTGAACAAAATGCTGCTGCTGTAGATGAGCGCTGACCAGGGACAGACTGGGGCAAAATTTCAGGCTGGGAAATCTCACACTCATCCAGGCCGTCCCATACACCCACAACAAATTCTGAAACAAGGACAACCCTATTTTTTTGTATGGCCATCACATAAAAAAAGGTTTAAATCCTTAGTCTGGGGACATGCAAAATTATTTAAAGTTCTCTCCTGAACTGCACCTTCACTTCCATTTCCTTTTCATTCTCTTCATTTTCCCTGATATCTCTCTGGCTCTCACATGACTTTAATACTCAAGATTTAACAAACTATAATTTCTAAATTGCCTAAATGTCAGAATTAGTAGGCTACAATAATAACTACATCTTGACAATATCTTTGCCGTGATTTTGCTTTCACCTCGGGAGGCGAAATAGTGTAGTGATGCGTCCTCATGTCAGAAGAAAAAATAAATAATAGGGTGCGCACAGGACAGACGCAAAAATGATTTGGGAAAGCCATTTGATTGAATTCTAGTAAATGCAAAATAATTGCAATGCTCGGGCAAACCGCTGTAAAGTTGGTGTCACTATAGAACCGGTGAATGCGGTTTACAGGTTTCACAGAAAGAGAATGATGTGCGCCGAATCAGTCGCTGTAGAAATTGAATATTGGAATGGCTGTGGATGAAATAGCTCAACACGAGAGCCAATGCTAATGTAATGGCATGTGAAATAAAACGCCATCATGCTTTAAAGACGAGTGACTTGATTGTGGCTTGATGCTGGAAACAGCAGATGATGGGCACAGAACAGTAAAAAAAATCTCAGACATTTACAGTCACACACAGGTGTAGTAGTGTTCAAACTCTACTACTCTAAACTCTACTTAGATAACTATATAAGAATTCATGTTCACATTTTTTGAGAATTTTTTTCATGAAAATATTAGTTTTTTTATATTATATTATTTTAAAGAATTGAACCGTTCTGTGTGAGATTTTGAAAAATATTTTTAAATAGAATTTCTTGGTAACACAGCACTGTAAAAATGTTTTCTCAGGTAACCTAAAATAATCATCATTTAGTTACATCAAGGGTCAAATCAAATATAAATAGTACAGCCGTGGCCAAAAGTTTTGAGAATGAAACAAATATTAATTTTCACAAAGTCTGCTGCCTCAGTTTTTATGATGGCAATTTCCATGTACTCCAGAATGTTATGAAGAGTGATCAGATGAATTGCAAAGTCCCTCTTCGCCATGAAAATGAACTTAATCCCCAAAACATTTCCACTGCATTTCAGCCTTGCCACAAAAGGACCAGCTGACATCATATCAGTGATTCTCTCATTAACACAGGTAAGAGTGTTGATGAGGACAAGGCTAGAGATCACGGTGTCATGCTGATTGAGTTAGAATAACAGACTGGAAGCTTTAAAAGGAGGGTGGAGCTTGAAATCATTGTTTTTCCTCTATTAACTATGGTTACCTGCAAGGAATCCCGTACATTGCCAATGACATTAAGATTTTTGGATCACGTGTCACGTAAGGTGCGGTTATGAGTACATCAGATAAAAAAAAGATTGGTGGGATATCTAACTTGTAGAACCTCTTACTGTATTATCAACACAAGGAAGACACAAGTGTAATAAAATAAATTTTATTAAAAGAGTAATCAACAACTACTAAATGAATACCAAATAATGAATAAATGAAAAAACTGCATAAGATGCATAAAATGCAAGTGATTCACTTGGGTGTTGCTGTGGCAGTGTTATGTTATCTTATGGAAAGATAAACTGAAACTAATAAGGTGAAGAACCTTATCATGCATCAAAAGTGCATTAAAAAAATAAATTTTATTAAAAGAGTAATCAACAACTACTAAATGAATACCAAATAATGAATAAATGAAAAAACTGCATAAGATGCATAAAATGCAAGTGATTCACTTGGGTGTTGCTGTGGCAGTGTTATGTTATCTTATGGAAAGATAAACTGAAACTAATAAGGTGAAGAACCTTATCATGCCTCAAACAAATAATTGAGAGATTATTTGTTCTTAACTGATCAGCTATATAACATCCAATGTAAATTAGCAAATCATATACTGATAATATGCAATAATGCCACAGTCTCTGGAAAAGGCTTGGATAAGCGACATTTACGTTCTCTGTTGAGTGAGCGGTCCGGTTGCGGTGACTTCGTCCACTGGTTGTGCAGTTAGCAATGCAGTGGGGAAAGGAGCAGGAATCTGCTTCAACAGCCTTGAACATGAAGCGCTGTAGGATACTGATCTCCTGGAGCACCAAAGGGTCCTAAAATCTGGAACATGGAAATGTGGCCCTGGAGTAGCCCTGGATTAGGTGCAGAAGGTCCTTAGTCTGGAAAAAGCAAGTGAAGGTTTGCTCGCCAGAGCTTAACATTGTTGCAAATGTCTGTATGTCTTCTGCCTCTCTGGGCTAGAGACTCAGAACTCGGTCAATCCACTTTGTTTCTCTAGGATGGAGACTCTGGACTCTGTGGTTGTCTCGCCGGACGAAGACTCTACTTTCAGAGTAATAGATACAACCAACAGATAGGACCACATTCTTAGCCTCCAGCCAGTGAGGAAAGAGACCTCACAGGCTGGAGGCTCAGAACGTGGTCGTGTCTGTTGCTGCCTCAAAAGCTGGAGACTCAGAGCTTGGTATCTGTTATTGCCTCTTCCAGGGCCGTGCACAGACATTTTGATGGGCAGTGGCCGAAATCACTAGGGGTGGGGCAGTTATTGCTCAACCATATATATATATATATATACACATATATACACATACATATATATATATATATATATACTGTATATACAGTGCTTCCCACAGGTTTGAAATATACTTGCGGTGGTAGCCGGGTGGAAAATCCTCCTCTATTACCCACGGCATAAAAATGGTCTACTACATGTGACAAATAACAAATAAGGTGTGATTTTTAACAATATTTTCATTTATTGAAATTCATTTTAATTACATAGGCTACTATTACATTTAATTACATACGGTGTCTCTCTCAGTGAATGGGACATATTGTATATATTGTATAATTGTATATATTGAATAATATGTGTCAAATAATGTTCTTAGTCTTTTCTAACTGTGGGGAAGCATCCCAGCCAGAAACTACAATAGTTTACTATGAATTAAATGGAATTAAATTAAATACAATGAATTGTGTAACCAAAATACCAATAATGCCCCCTCCTTGCTTGGCATAAATGTGCACTATTTATTGATTGAGAATCACTTTGAAGCACTCTGAAGCGCTGTTGCATGAGCCTGTTGAACGCGCAACAGCTCCGCCCTGTCACACTGCAACGTGCAGCGCTCTTTTTTTTAAAATATGAACTTTTAATTATAAACAAGCTCGAAATACACCGGGACTCTTATTTTGAAATGTCTATACTATTGCGGGCTGATCCTTCAGATGAGAGAAAATATGCATTCTTACAACCACCTAAAACATTGTATAAAGGTCATAAAGTAGACATTGTCATAATTCATCAACTCGAGTTCATAAGATATGAAATCATTTTGAAGTTTAATAATCGATAGGCTGTATCGCGATTTATGTTTTTCCATCCCCAAAATATAAGTCGACTTAAAATGATCATTTAGAAGTTTGTTTTACCATTTCATGTATTGAAGACTTTTTAAGACATTAAATTTAAGAAAACTCACCCGGAGAGATTTACAATAGCGGGAGTAAACCGTTCTCGCGCACACAGAACGAGCAGATATGAAACGTGTAGGGCGAGGGGAGATTTTCCACTAGTTAATCGATCGCGGATGGTTTCATTATTTTGGGCGGATAAAAAAGTATGAGGATAAAAATAATAAAAGCAAAAATGTTTCTCCATATTTACTTGGGCGGCCGTTAATATACCTGGGCAGCCCGCCCAAGTAAAGTCTATGTGTGGGAAGCACTGAGATATATATATATATATATTGATATATATGTGTATATTAGTATATTAGTTCAATCATATTTTTGTCTTTAACATTTCTTGGATTAAGGCCGAGGCCAGGTGAATATGGAATCAATCTTCTTAGATTGGGGTTTCACATTTCCTCTCCCAACAGTGTACCCTAGATAGTTGGCTTCTTCTTGGGCGAGTGAATACTTGCTTGGGTTTGCCGTGAGAGCCACTGACCGTAATGCCTGTAAGACAGTCTCTAGATGGTGAAGATGTTCCTCCCAACTCCTGCTGTAGACAACAATGTCATCCAGATATGCGGTAGCATATTGCTGGTGGGGACAGAGGACTCTATCCATGAGTCTTTGAAACGTGGCTGGTGCCCCATGGACCCCAAAAGGAAAGACCCAGTATAGAAAGGCCCCTCAAGAGTGGAGAAGGCGGTTTTTGGTTTGGCTTGAGGGGTTAGAGATACTTGCCAGTACCCTTTGGTCAAGTCCAGGGGTGTGAGCGGAAGAGGGTT
>NW_015647024.1:5185-7788 GCF_001515625.1 Sinocyclocheilus rhinocerous
TCCTGATTCCCTGGCCGTATATTTTCTAATTGTAAACAGTAGTTAGATGCTATTTATAATACTTAGTGCAAATAGTGGCAGATATCTGCACCTCAGTATTGTAGTTCTGTCACGCTGGCTTTTGGGTTTTGTTTCTTGTTCAGGATTTCTTGTCTTTTATCTTGTATTCTCTTGTCATTGTCATGTGGTTCCCTGACCCTGTCATGTGGTCCTTTTGTTCATGTGTCTTGTTCTCATTGGTTACTTTGTTGTATGTTTCACATTCTCATTGGATGTATTGGACCCTATTGTTTGATATATATAGTCCTCATGTTTCATTGTCCATTGTCTAACTTTGTTCCCTGCACCACTGTGGTTTGGTGAGTTCTGTTCATGGTCAAGTCTAGTTCATGTTATGTTTATTGCCAAGTTTAGTTCAAGTCATTGTTTTATTTGTTTATGGTTTGGATTTCAATAAACTGCACTTGGGTTCTCACTACGCTCACCTCCAGTGGACAGTTTATTACAAGTTCATTATAAAACAGTATGCAATAATAATGTATTAAGTGTAAATTATCATTTTTATTAAAATTATTAAATGGATGCCGCCTTATTGGAACAATAAAGCCCTCTCACACCTAAACTTAATACTACCCAATTAACACTTTACTTTACACTTTTTGATTATTTACTTAATTTTTATTGAAAATAAATGCCTTTCTGATGCGATATGAGATTTGAAAAGAGAGAAAAAAAAGTTCGCTGAAAGGTAGGTTCAAACTCGGGTCGGTCGCGTCAATAAGCAGGCGCCTTACCATCTACGTACTGAAACTGATATGTAATGTGTGTCTTTTTTCAGTGTTGACTATCCCAATCACACGCTGGTGGGTGGAGTTAGTGTAAATAGCCTCTGCCAACAAGGCGGGCTATTTGCACTTAGTGTAATCAGGAACAGCTGGATTGAACTGAATGGAAAAGTAAAAGAGAAAAACAAAGAGATGAGAGGAAAGAGGTCCTATATCTGGCCTCTTCAAATCAAGGATAAAAGAGGAAAGGCTCTGTTTTATAATTCTGCAGTGTCAATGCATTGTTTGAATAACATGTAAATAATTTCACAAAGCCACTTTAAAACAGACAAAAGTGTCCTCACATTGTGTCCTTCCTTAAGGAGGCCCTCGAGGGCTTTGGCGATGTCTTCTGGTTGAGCTCCCTGTGCCTTTCCGGATTCTAAGCCCATGATGTCATTGAAGACAAAAGGCAGAACTGATTGTCCATCTCTTATGCAATAAGTTCTGTACTGTAGATAAATGCAGAAGTATAACAACAAAATAAACCATTTCAAATGTATTTGATATGGACACACACAAAAGCAACCAGCACATAAAACACGGCATTTGGATTGTTTCATGTAGATGGCTTCTTCTGCTTGTTGATGCAGAAGATATAGTAGTCATAGCTAGGGATTGGTGGCATAAATCCAGATGCACACTTCAGTAATTCACTCATTTTAAGAAATGCAACACATGTAATGTATCCTGGGTAGTGATCCTACAAAGTTAATGTATGAAATGTCATGATAAAACAAATCTGGTTGCTTGAGCAGCATTTCAAGAGTGCTGATTTAACAGTTCAACAGCAAAGACTTTTCAGTGTTTGCATCACAGATACAGATAAAACAGATAAAATAGCTGGCAATATTATATCTGAATCAGTGTTTGCATCACATGGCTTGTCCGAGGTCGGTCTGGGCATTTGTTCAGCGCCTCATTCAACACAGCTGTTATAATGGTGTTATCGTGTCTTTGTTCGGAACTAGTGTCGCTGGAGCAAAGAGAGTTAAAATAGCTGGCAATATTATATCGGAAACACAAGTTATCCAAAATTAACTTCTTTTTAAAGTAAACTGTGACAGCAATATCATTGAATTGTGTTGCCTCAGTAGCTTCATTTTCATATGTTTCTTTGTAGACTGTGTAGCCTGCATAATTTAGTAAGCCATTTTATTTTAAATTAAAACATGTGGGTTCATATGCTTACTGTTTTTGTAAAACTTCTGCCAGATATAGAGTCAGAGATCTGGAAGAGACCAGATATATGGCTTCTGTTGTGATCCTTCCTTGAAAAACACTATTGATTGAGTTGATGAAGCTGGACTTTCCTGCTCCAACTTCTCCAGCTAGCAAGATCCTGACGTACTTAACATTTGAGTCGCTCAGCTTAACTTCCCTGCAGTGGCGGCTCGTGGGTTTTAAAATAGAGGAGGCACACTAATTGTATTGGTCTGGGATCCCTGCCGATTATTATTATTATTATTATTTGCTTAACCACTTTAAAATGGCTTTTTGGTTGCTTTTAGTCAGAAAACGTAAAGAAAACGACACACATGCAGCAAGATAATATAATTTCACTTACCTGGCCTATCACGTGAAGCAAACATCCATCCCTTCTTAAAAGCTGCCTGTTGCGCCATTTAATTAAGCCGACTGCTGTAGCCTATATCCAGCTTAGGCTGTTTTCCCTAAATTTGTATATATACTGTTTGAATGACAGCTTGGAAAATCTGTTGGCGATCAAATATTCAATATCGCTACTCATCATAAGTACTTGGTACATTATCAGCGCAG
>NW_015647024.1:15019-19225 GCF_001515625.1 Sinocyclocheilus rhinocerous
ATTATTATTATTTGCTTAACCACTTTAAAATGGCTTTTTGGTTGCTTTTAGTCAGAAAACGTAAAGAAAACGACACACATGCAGCAAGATAATATAATTTCACTTACCTGGCCTATCACTTCAAGCAAACATTCATCCCCGTTGCGCCATTTAATTAAGCCGACTGCTGTAGCCTATATCCAGCTTAGGCTGTTTTCCTTAAATTTGTATATATATAGTTTAAATGACAGCTTGATAAATCTGTTGGCAATCAAATATTCAATATCGCTACTCATCATAAGTACTTGGTACATTATCAGCGCAGCAGCAGGCGTTCAAACTAATATCACGTAATTTACGTCTCTGATGATTGGTTGATATCAGAAGGAGGCTAGCCTCCCCTGCGAGGCTTCATCAACACTCCTCAGCGCTGAAAGTAGTGATGTTTCGTTTGTGAACGAATCGTTCTTTTTGAACGAATCTTTTAGGTGAACAAATCATTCTCGTTCACGTAATCCATTGACTCATATTTCTCGTTCACTGAAATTGGTAGCTCTGTGGACTGTTTCATCCTGTCACAGAATGACTAGACCTCGAGCCAATAGCCTTCGAGTTTGAGATGTGACAGAGCATGTGATTATGGCGTTATTTTAATGACAAATGTCGAGAGCGCATAATTGGAGCGCATAATTGTAGTAAACATTGTCAAAAGTTATCATTATGCACTTTTAAAAAGTAGCCTAGTCTCAAAACAGATTTGTGCAGGGCCTTTCCTTGATTTTTTATTGTTGTATTTTTGTTTTAACATAAACTGGTTATTGTAGCTACTTTGTTTTTTTCATGAAAATCCACTTAATATTAGCTACACATTCAATGGCACTCTTCTCTAAAACAGTGAATATACAGTTATATGACAGTTACATGTAATTACATTGTCTGCAAATGCATTAAGAGTTTTTCACCGAAGAGTTATTTGGAACACCAAAAAAAAAATGGTTCTTCTAATGGTTCATCTCTATGAAAACTCCCTTTTGGAACCTTTGTATATTGGCATATAAAACTGATAATGTGATATTCAGTAGCAGAACAACAAAGAGTTAAATAGCCTGCAGTTTATTATTAAATCACTGAACAATTGAACAACAAGGGGCCATATGTAAATATTTTCAAGTATTAATAGCTTTTTTTATTGTCAATGTCTGAACAGCTTGTAATGAAACCTAAAAAATCAAAACATTCACCTTCTTCCTAGGTCGTCTATGAAAGCCTGTAGACTGATTTTTATGTGAAGGTCTCGGAACGGAAAAGATTCATACAGATAAGATAGCATCACATCATTTTGATTTTTATGGCAAAAACGTTCCATGACACATGAAACAAATGCTTATACAATGTTTAGGCTGTAAGGGTGGTTTCCCTACAGTGGTTCAGGCTGTAGGATTCCCAATATAAAGGACTAAAAAAAAAACGTTATCAGCACAATGGTATAATACTGTACATTTCTTGCCGATTGTCACACTTTACTTACGGGAGGAACGAGGAGACGTGGAGATTTCACAAAACGAGAGTCTTTAATAATCCAACAGGGAGAGACAGAGCACAAGGAAGACGTTCAAGACCCGACAAGGAAACATGAGGCAGATTACACATTTATACTAAACTTAACGAGGAACAGACAGGTGCGGGGAATCAACTAATAATGAGACAACGAGAACAGGAACATACATATGTAAATATTTTCAACATTCACCTTCTTCCTAGGTTGTCAATGAAAGCCTGTAGACTGATTTTTATGTGAAGGTCTTGGGACATTTTTGCCATAAAAATCAAAACAATGTGATGTTTACACACACTCCTGAGAGAATCTCTTCTGTTCTATGACACATGAAACAAATGCTTATATAATGTTCAGTTTAATGTCAAAAGAGCTATTCTGTACTGTAATGGGAGGGACTGTAAATGTCATGCAAAAAAATTTTAGATGAAAGAAAGAAAGTAAAAAAGATAATTCAAACTAAAGTCTCACATAGCCAGATCTATATATTATATAGTCTAACATGTACTACAGTGTAATTTGAATGACCTCATCTGTTGACTTGACGCCGGTGGATTGCAGAGCTGGAGCAAACATGTCCATATCAGGATCATCAGATGGTTTCTTAACGGCTGGTTTCTCACCGCTGTCATCTCTGTTGTGTGTTTATTTTGTTTTTGAGAGGAAAGCGTGCAGCGCATTTACATATTCATCTAAACGCCACTCTCATCAGCATGGATGGCGTCTGGATGTTTGTTAACAGTATGCCACTGCACCGACGCGTGCCTATAGGCGAACTATGCTGTAAAAACTATTTTTTCATTAAAACAGTAAAATCTCATAGAAAACAATGCATTCTGGTTAATATTTGTTGTTTTTTGAGAAAGTAGCCTTCTGCAGTATACTGTGAATTAACTGCGTTCAGAGTCGACTGTGTCTGAAATCACACCCTACACCTTCATTCACTATTCCCTACATGAGTTTACTCGTATAGTCCACTTGACAGAGAGAAAGAAAACAAATGAGTGAATTCAGACTCTGATGAACAGCTGCTGTTAACAAGCAGAACCACTGAAGGAAAGAACAAGAAACAAAACTACAACTGACATACAGCCACAGCCAGAGATGAAAGCAGCAACTCCACAAACAGCATTACCAGCTTATTGACTGTAACTGTTTGTAAAGCACATTTGTTAACTGGTCCCAACAGCCTGCAGCTGAGGCTCCCTGTCAGAGGGGAAACAGTGCACACCTGTGTTGGAGGATCTATCCCTGGTCCTGAACATCACTGGGTAACCTGACCTTGTGTCCTACTCTGTGGTGCTCTCCATGGTGCCTGACTGGGCTGACATTTCTGACACACCCACCAAACAAGAGAAAACTATCAAACCCCGTTCCAGGAAACATGTCGTTCAAACCGGAAACCGTAGCAAAACAGTGCACACCGGTTTGAGCTGGAACTTGCCCCTGTTTTCCGGATTTGGTCAGGTGACGTTCGACATATACCCTATAAGAAAGCAATTAAGACAGTTTCTATATGCGAGTTCTTTAATATATTTACTTCCTTAGCCTACCTCCTGATTCTAGGGATGGGTAGATCGACACCTAAGTGTCGACACACGTTTCGAGTTTTTGACACACTTGAAATGAGGCTGTCACGTGACCTGTGAAAACGAAGCTTCGTTACGTCACTGACACGTCACGCTAGGCTCAAATACAAAGTGCGTCGATTGCGCTGTCCCATACCTGCGATCCATTTAGTGCAATGTTATAGTTATATCAGTCAGCAAGCCTATATGTATGTAGTGTTTTTAACGTGGTGTATCGTTGTTAATTATAGTACTACTATTAAAAACAATGACATGTGAATGTCTGTTGACTGAATGAAAATTAAAACACCTTGCGGGCTCAACCACGGATCCCAAAAAGGATAAAAGTCCTTCCTTAACCACAAACATTTTTGCTGCTTGTAAACGCCGTCCTCTGTTGTCAACAGCTCACACTGGCGAGAAAAATATATTATTGCAAAATATATTAAATGCAATAACTGCATTTGTTATGGGAAAAGACACAATTTTGATGCAAGTAAAAATGAAGAAAATAAAGTCTTTATTGTCATTGTATTGTGCAAAATACAATAAATTTGGGAAACTCTATTGCTGCACACACACATGCCGCCTTGCTATGACACATATGTTTATTAAATAGACAATTAAACCTTACAATGACATCCCAATGAACAAAACATCTAAATGATCCAGTTGGTGTAAAAAATTGTATTGACCACCAGATGGCGGGGTAGAGCACTGTCAAAAGCTTCGAAGCATCAACGCAGTTTGTTATAAACTGCTTCAAAAGCCTCGTTCGGCACATCCCTACCTGATTCCCTGGCTGCATATTTTCTAATTGTAAACAGTAGTTAGATGCTATTTATAATACTTAGTGCAAATAGTGGCAGATATCTGCACCTCAGTATTGTAGTTCTGTCACGCTGGTTTTTGGGTTTTGTTTCTTGTTCAGGTTTTCTTGTCTTTTATCTTGTATTCTCTCGTCATTGTCATGTGGTTCCCTGACCCTGTCATGTGGTCCTTTTGTTCATGTGTCTTGTTCTCATTGGTTACTTTGTTGTATGTGTCACATTCTCATTGTTTGTATTGTTTCTTGTGACCCTATTTTTTTTATATATATAGTCC
>NW_015647024.1:19336-24272 GCF_001515625.1 Sinocyclocheilus rhinocerous
TTTACCATCCTTCATCTATTTTGTAACCAATTCAAGTGTAACCATAACAAAATACTGTTATTAAACCATTTCAATTATGAATTATGTGCTGTCTTGATTCATCATTAATTTTAAAGTGCTACCTATTGCAATACAATATAGTCACACAATAGCAACGCTCTCCCACATATTTTGCTATTCTAACTGCGCTTATTTCCGTCGTTGGTATAAGTGGAAGTGTTTCAGTGTTCCCTTATTTGGTCATGTTCCTTTACTCGTTGTCTCATTATTAGTTGATTTCCCGCACCTGTCTGTCCCTCGTTACGTTTAGTATAAATGTGTAATCTGCCTCATGTTTCCTTGTCGGGTCTTGAACGTCTTCCTTGTGCTCTGTCTCTCCCTGTTGGATTATTAAAGACTCTCGTTTTGTGAAATCTCCACGTCTCCTCGTTCCTCCCGTCAGCAAAGTGTGACAATCGCTCTCCCTGTTGGATTATTAAAGACTCTCGTTTTGTGAAATCTCCACGTCTCCTCGTTCCTCCCGTAAGTAAAGTGTGACAATCGGCAAGAAATGTACAGTATTATACCATTGTGCTGATAACGTTTTTTTTTTGTCCTTTATATTGGCAATCCTACAACCTGAACCACTGTAGGGAAACCACCCTTACAGCCTAAACATTGTATAAGCATTTGTTTCATGTGTCATGGAACGTTTTTGCCATAAAAATCAAAATGATGTGATGCTATCTTATCTGTATGAATCTTTTCCGTTCCGAGACCTTCACATAAAAATCAGTCTACAGGCTTTCATAGACGACCTAGGAAGAAGGTGAATGTTTTGATTTTTTAGGTTTCGTTACAAGCTGTTCAGACATTGACAATAAAAAAAGCTATTAATACTTGAAAATATTTACATATGGCCCCTTGTTGTTCAATTGTTCAGTGATTTAATAATAAACTGCAGGCTATTTAACTCTTTGTTGTTCTGCTACTGAATATCACATTATCAGTTTTATATGCCAATATACAAAGGTTCCAAAGGGGAGTTTTCATAGAGATGAACCATTAGAAGAACCATTTTTGGTGTTCCAAATAACTTTTCAGCAAAGTCCCTTTAAGGCAAGTCATGTCACTCAGCGGCCATCTTTGAAACGCCTCTCGGGCATGCAAGTGCAGCTCCTCTCTCTTTGAATGGGGGAACATCAAATTCTCCAAAACTGTTCGCCAAGCTTAAGATTAAAATTCATATATGAAATCTGACAACAACGGTCTCATAAATGTTGTTTCATTTGCTCCAATAGCGTTATAAAAAGCTTATTTTTCAGGCTAGATCAGCCATTGCGCATGCGCAGTCCTGAGCACATGTCTCAGAGCGCTGACTGTTTCTATAGCAACCGGGACTTCTAACGGCAGCTGCAGTGACGCGAGGACTTTAGCGATTGGCTCTTTTACTCAGAAGGCGGGGCTTCCTTCAATAGAGCGACCATATTGAGCGTTGCATTTTCCCCATTCGAAACTATACGAGTGACACGTCTTGGGTGTTCTATAGTCTTTGACCTTCGGTGACCAATTCTTAAAAGAAACATTTTTTTTTCTTAGTGTGATAAATATTTTATTAATCTACAGAGCATTTTGTTCAGTGGAAAGGTCCCATGGTTGCTACAGGTTCTTCATGGACCCATCGATGCTAATAAAGAACCTTTATTTTTAATAGTGTATGCATTTTAATGTGTGAAAGATAGCTTGCACAACTGGAAGTGAAAATGGACATGAGTGTGTATAATAAATGAGATCAGCTTACTCTGGACGTAAGGACAGGCAAAGCTAGTCTGTCTGTCTGCTGGTGTTGATGGGGTGCTGACCTAACAAAAATAGGAATAGGATTCTCCTTTCACTTTCTATTTCCTTGAAATCATTGCAGTTCTTCAATCCCTCCCTGCCTGCCCACCATTACACAGTTTTACTGGAATCATGGTTGTTTAATATAATTAGTTTGCCTGAAGGAATAAAAGGGTTGACCTAATGGATTATATTTCTTCATGCTATCAGCTCTGCAGAGGAAAGCTAGGCTAGTAATTTAAACATTTTAGTTAAATGAATGTAACAAATTAATGTTAATTCTGAATTACTGGCCAGACAGCCTGCATTTAGGAAATAACAATGATTACAGTAGGATATAGGGAAAAGGAAATTTGCATACCGTGTGCAGTATACATGCTATATACTGTAAAAAAAGATTTAAAAAAAAGAGTAAGCATAGTGTGATAATGTGGTAATGCTATTTCAAACAGCCAGCAAGACTCCATTATGCTATAACAAAGCATCTGCTTCCACTGAAGATACATAGTGCATGGAATAGAGTTATGTTTTGACCGTCAGAAAGAAACACCAAAAAATAAGCTGGACAACTTCTCTCTAAGTAATCCAAAAGTAGCTGAAGATCAGCAAATTTGCTGCTGAAAAATGAGTCTTTGAAAGAAATCTCTATTCTAGTGGTATTGTGATTTCCCAGAGCATGCTGCAGACACGGGCAGTGTTTCAGTCATTCTGTAAAGTCTCTATTTAAAAGAGAGCTGAAGCCACATGAGAAGTGGCAAACTCGGATGTCTGAGACGATGGCAAGGAGAAAAATATATTTAGTTACAAATATACATTTCTTATGGTTATTTGATGTGAACAAAACATACCTTTTCATAGAAAGGTCAAAATATGTGAAATGTGTATTTTCTAAAAATCTTTATCTGAACACACAATCGATCCCTTTCGCATGCTACGTTTTGAGTTTGTCAATCTGTTACCTTGCTTTATAATTCTCGTCATTTCAATCCATTAAATACTTTACGATTTGTCCTTTAAAACAGAATCTGTCCAGAGTATCTATGTGTTTTTTTATGGTGTAATAGCATGACACAGAGTATATTAAAAGCTGCTTAGTCATGAAAACATTAACAAAGCAAAAGTGAAAGTTAGACCTGGAGGTATAAATACAGCCTGAAACGAGAGATGCAGTCATAACCTGCTTGCACATCCCAAAAAAACACAAGAGAAGAACACTACATAGCAATTCTGTCTGTCTTCTTATTACTCTGTATTGAACTGAAGTCAACTTCGTTTTTAATTTACTGTTCAGTGTTTTATTTTCTAAATTTATAAGCAAAAAATAAAAAAAACCGAGAAGGAGATCACGATGGGAGGATCAGGATCAACAGTCAATGAGAGCATTATGAGAGCATCAGAATCAACAGTCCAAGCTAAACCACCCTCACAAGGCAAGTATAATTTTAGAGTGGTTGTATTGTCTTTACGTGCATGCTAGCTATGATAAGATATACTTTTGTGTAAGTTGAGGCTGGACATGTGAAACAGCAAATGTGTGGTTTTCTATTGCTAATGACAATAAAATGACAAGGTAATCACTTGTAAGACGTTGGACTTTGGTTTTACAATTACAATTTGGCAGACACGTTACATACATAGAATAGAAAATGGGAACACAAATGTGCAAGTTGCATTTGTGTTTGAATTATGACAACATATGCATCCACAAATTAAAAATGCAATTGCAAATACAATTTGCAATTGCTTTTGCATATAGCGTATAATGGTCATTCCATTTTATGTATGTGCTGAACTGGCCCCCTACTGAGCCTGGTTTCTCCCAAGGTTTTTTCTCCATTCTGTCACCGATGGAGTTCTGGTTCCTCTGGCTTGCTTAGTTGGGGGCACTTAATATCCAGCGATATCGTGGACTTGATTGCACAGATACTATTTAAACTGAACTGAGCTGGATGATGACATCACTGAATTCAATGATGAACTGCCTTTAACTGAACATTGAGTGTTTACTATTGTCTTCTTGCATTAATGACACACTATTTTCCTAATTAATACTGTAAAGTTGCTTTGACACAATCTGTATGGTTAAAAGCGCTAGATAAATAAAGGTGACTTGACTTGACCATAGCAGATGCACAGCAGACATACTTGTTCTGAAATGAGAGAAAATAGATAATTTGTGTTCCAATGGTATATCAAAATATTTAAATGTGAATCTTGAATAAAAGCTTTTTAAATAATAACACTCACTGTTTGTTGTGTTTGCTTTAAAACAGTAATTGATTTATTCAATGTATTTGATCGTTAAAATTACTACAAATCAGATGAATATTTTGATAATATTTCATTATATCTTATATTTGTTGTGGAATTGTTGGTCACATGTTAAAGTGTAATCTGTCTGCTAACATGAGAATGTGTCTTGAAATGTTAAAAACTTGATTCCTGTTAAAGATAAAGTTAAAATTATATTACACAGTCCAAGGTAAATAGCACATTTTGATAAAAAAAAGAAAAGTTGGGAGGTTGCATCAAAGCATAGCTCAGTAGCTTAGTACATATAAGATACATAAATGTAGTTTCATTTGTCTGAGTACAAGGTTTTATTTTTTAAATTTTGCAGCGTTTTGTCCTACTTCTCAAGAATCAGTGATTAGACATCCTCTGCATTATGAACAGCAATGGTGTGAAGAAATAACACCAGTGCCATATGCACAAGCATATATAACACGCTTTCTAATGCCATTACTGAAAATTTTCACTTTTTTTCTAGTAGTAACAGTTCTAAATTAAATCTAAAGAAGGAATTTATTTGACAATTTTTTAGGGCTGCACGATAAATCGCATGCGATATTTAACGCGCATCTTGTCAGAAAGCCGGTTCTGTAATCAGCGGTAAATGTCCATCACCTGCTTGCTTTCACATTGAGCAGCATTAACTACACAGAGCCGTTGTTCACTGACGAGCTGTGCAAAACCACGTTCATATTCGCGCGATTGTTTGCGCAGCTCATCAGTGAACAACGGCTCTGTGTAGTTAATGCTGCTCAATGTGAAAGCAAGCAGGTGATGGACATTTACCGCTGATTACAGAACCGGCTTTCTGACAAGATGCGCGTTA
>NW_015647024.1:33955-39683 GCF_001515625.1 Sinocyclocheilus rhinocerous
ATAATGTGGTAATGCTATTTCAAACAGCCAGCAAGACTCCATTATGCTATAACAAAGCATCTGCTTCCACTGAAGATACATAGTGCATGGAATAGAGTTATGTTTTGACCGTCAGAAAGAAACACCAAAAAATAAGCTGGACAACTTCTCTCTAAGTAATCCAAAAGTAGCTGAAGATCAGCAAATTTGCTGCTGAAAAATGAGTCTTTGAAAGAAATCTCTATTCTAGTGGTATTGTGATTTCCCAGAGCATGCTGCAGACACGGGCAGTGTTTCAGTCATTCTGTAAAGTCTCTATTTAAAAGAGAGCTGAAGCCACATGAGAAGTGGCAAACTCGGATGTCTGAGACGATGGCAAGGAGAAAAATATATTTAGTTACAAATATACATTTCTTATGGTTATTTGATGTGAACAAAACATACCTTTTCATAGAAAGGTCAAAATATGTGAAATCTGTATTTTCTAAAAATCTTTATCTGAACACACCGTCGATCCCTTTCGCATGCTACGTTTTGAGTTTGTCAATATTGCCTTACAATTCTCTTTTCAATCCATTAAATAATTTTAATTATTAATTATTTTAACAGAAAGAAAGAACATTTGGAGAAAAACCTCAGGGAATCAGTGGCGCCTCGTCGGGGGAGGCAGGGGAGGCACAGCTTCCATAATGGAAGCATTGTAATAAATGAGATCAGCTTACTCTGGACTTAAGGACAGGCAAATGTATTGTGACAGACTAAAGCACTGATAAACAAAAACTTGGCATCAAACATATAATTAATTTTATTTACATATATTATTAACATACATCTGTCATAGGATTAAAATCCACAGCAATCTAATCAAGTTCATCTGTCTGTCTGGTGTAGGCTTAGTAGCAGTGTTGAGTGGGATGGGGCTTTCACTTTCTAATTCCTTGAAATCACTGCAGTTATTCGGATGTCTGAGATGATGGCAAGGAGAAAAATACATTTAGATACAAATATACATTTCTTATGGTTATTTGATGTGAACAAAACATACCTTTTCATAGAAAGGTCAAAATATGTGAAATGTGTATTTTCTAAAAATCTTTATCTGAACACACAATCGATCCCTTTCGCATGCTACGTTTTGAGTTTGTCAATCTGTTACCTTGCTTTATAATTCTCGTCATTTCAATCCATTAAATACTTTACGATTTGTCCTTTAAAACAGAATCTGTCCAGAGTATCTATGTGTTTTTTTATGGTGTAATAGCATGACACAGAGTATATTAAAAGCTGCTTAGTCATGAAAACATTAACAAAGCAAAAGTGAAAGTTAGACCTGGAGGTATAAATACAGCCTGAAACGAGAGATGCAGTCATAACCTGCTTGCACATCCCAAAAAAACACAAGAGAAGAACACTACATAGCAATTCTGTCTGTCTTCTTATTACTCTGTATTGAACTGAAGTCAACTTCGTTTTTAATTTACTGTTCAGTGTTTTATTTTCTAAATTTATAAGCAAAAAATAAAAAAAACCGAGAAGGAGATCACGATGGGAGGATCAGGATCAACAGTCAATGAGAGCATTATGAGAGCATCAGAATCAACAGTCCAAGCTAAACCACCCTCACAAGGCAAGTATAATTTTAGAGTGGTTGTATTGTCTTTACGTGCATGCTAGCTATGATAAGATATACTTTTGTGTAAGTTGAGGCTGGACATGTGAAACAGCAAATGTGTGGTTTTCTATTGCTAATGACAATAAAATGACAAGGTAATCACTTGTAAGACGTTGGACTTTGGTTTTACAATTACAATTTGGCAGACACGTTACATACATAGAATAGAAAATGGGAACACAAATGTGCAAGTTGCATTTGTGTTTGAATTATGACAACATATGCATCCACAAATTAAAAATGCAATTGCAAATACAATTTGCAATTGCTTTTGCATATAGTGTATAATGGTCATTCCATTTTATGTATGTGCTGAACTGGCCCCCTACTGAGCCTGGTTTCTCCCAAGGTTTTTTCTCCATTCTGTCACCGATGGAGTTCTGGTTCCTCTGGCTTGCTTAGTTGGGGGCACTTAATATCCAGCGATATCGTGGACTTGATTGCACAGATACTATTTAAACTGAACTGAGCTGGATGATGACATCACTGAATTCAATGATGAACTGCCTTTAACTGAACATTGAGTGTTTACTATTGTCTTCTTGCATTAATGACACACTATTTTCCTAATTAATACTGTAAAGTTGCTTTGACACAATCTGTATGGTTAAAAGCGCTAGATAAATAAAGGTGACTTGACTTGACTATGTTTATACATATATTCAGTAAAATATATATTGAATATATGTATACATATTCAGTAAATACATCAGAAAATAATCAGTAGTTTCAGGTTTAAACATGTTTAAGTACATTTTAAATTTGTACTCTGTTCAAATATGTACAACACAAACACAAGTCTAAGGATGGTCAATATCTAATCTAAGACTATAATTTTGAAGGAAGACACATTTGAAATATTCCTTTGATTTTGGTTTTGAGTGAATACTGAAGAGATTTTCCATTTTATATCTAGCTTTTATTTTACAGTGGTCATGTAATCACAAATTATTTCTGTTCTATTATCTCTATTACAGAATTTCAGAAACCATGGAGGGAGACACCCTGGGAGTAAGTGGAAAGAATTCTTCTTTAAAAAGAGAAAAATGATGACCTATTTGTACAAGCAAAATGTGTAGCTTCAACATTGCTTTGTAAAAAAGGCCCCTTTTTCAACAGAAAGAAAGAAGAATTGGAGAAAAACCTCAGGGAAGTTAAGCTGAGCGACTCAAATGTTAAGTACGTCAGGATCTTGCTAGCTGGACAAGTTGGAGCAGGAAAGTCCAGCTTCATCAACTCAATCAATAGTGTTTTTCAAGGAAGGATCACAACAGAAGCCCTTGCTGACTCTGAGTCTGGCAGAAGTTTTACAAAAACAGTAAGTATATGAACCCACATGTTTTAATTTAAAATAAAATGGCTTACTAAATTATGCAGGCTACACACTCTACAAAGAAACATATGAAAATGAAGCTACTGAGGCAACACAATTCAATGATATTGCTGTCACAGTTTACTTTAAAAAGAAGTTAATTTTGGAAAACCTGTGTTTCAGATATAATATTGCCAGCTATTTTAACTCTCTTTGCTCCAGCGACACTAGTTCCGAACAAAGACACGATAACACCATTATAACAGCTGTGTTGAATGAGGCGCTGAACAAATGCCCAGACCGACCTCGGACAAGCCATGTGATGCAAACACTGATTCAGATATAATATTGCCAGCTATTTTATCTGTTTTATCTGTATCTGTGATGCAAACACTGAAAAGTCTTTGCTGTTGAACTGTTAAATCAGCACCGTCACAAACACAAATATGTTTTAGAGCATATTCTTTTTTTATTTAATACAACCCCCAAAAATATTCAGCCGGTGTTTTTCATTCTACAGATGCAGGTGTGCTCTAATTCGGTTGGTGTCTCTATGAGCCACATCTTCCCTGTGAAGAACTACCATGAGGAGATTGATACACAAAATGACATGGATGTGCTGATCCTGAGGGCTCTCACGCAGATTGTGCAAATAGCAGATGATCTACTGAAGAGAAAACAAAGTTGTAACACCTCGTTTCTTTAAAGCTGTTACTCTGAGGGGTTCAATAGATTTTTAACATGTACTGATTAAAACTCTTCACAAAACACAAATGATCTTTGAATCCTCATTTATTCTTCCCACAAGTGTATATATACATACAGGTGCAAAACCCAACGAATAAACCATACTCAACTTAAATGCACTTCGTCTTTTAACTGAGTCACTGATTTGAAATAAACTTATCGTTCCATGTACGGCTGAAGTACGAGAATTGATGAGATGACGTTTTAATCCACAAAGTTATTGGAGTGTGATGCAATGTTAGTAGTCCTATAACCCACAGTGTCGTTGGCGTTCGGCGTGTTGCTGTCCTGTGTGCCGCGTTGGATGAACCCACACCTCGTACCCAGAGGTGATTTAAGAAGCATCCAGTCAATTACACACGAAGAATGCCATCATTTGTAGAATAGACAAGTGTAGACATAGATAAATAAAATCCTTTCTAAAAAGAAAGCAAAATGGCTGACATCAGTAACTTCAATATACAGACGTTGTCAGGTAAATAAACCAAACCATACTCACAGCTGAGCAGAAACTCAAAGAGTTCTCAACCAAGGACTTTCATAGAGCAAGCCGGTAGCATGAGTTCAACCAAATGGTTTCCCCTCTACCAAACGAACTGACTTACTCTATGGTGATCGGGCTTATATATCCAGTTACCTCCAGGCAATAGCGCCCTCAAGCTGCTCCTAGTGGTACTCAGTGTTGGGCAAGTTACTTCCAAAATGTAATACATTATATATTACTAGTTACTGTCTTCTACATATGACCCAAATACATCACGCTATGAAATCAACAAAGGAAGTGGAGCGAAACTACAATAATAAAACAAAGTAACGTTTTGACCGTTACAAAGTGATTCTGAAGAAAGAAACTGAATCTGATACAGTAGAGAAAGCATGGGCAATTGTGGGAACCTGTATTAATGAACTTTCATTCATTTAATCGTAGCTTTACACGCAAGGCTGAACTACCTCCTATGTTTCTGATAAGAACTGGCGTATGCCAATGCTTGAGCAGCCAGAGAGGGAGATATATGTAGCTTGTAGATATATGTAGTTGTGATTTTCTGTGTTCTTGGCCACTTCTCATCTGACACTTGACTTAAGCAACATTAATAAAAGACTCTTGATCTCCACTCCGAACTCCCCGTCTCTTCATTCATGATCCAACACAACCTTCACTTGATCAGCCTCATATCATGCCAATCTTGTACATTCATTTCAATCTGGACTGGACACATAGTATTTCTGTAATGATCATTTGCTGATGCTCTATATTCATCTGACTTTTCAACATGGATGTAAGCTATTTTCTGTGGATTTGCAAGACTTCTGAGCGATTAGCCGCTATAGGCACATAATAAAAGAAGCAAGTGCAGTAAATGTTAGCCTAAATAAAGCAGCATAATGTAGCATTTGGACCAATCAAACACACATTTGTTCATTAGATTTAACAAATCAATTATTCATTAGATTAACAAATAATCACAGACCCCTCACCCAATAAACATACTGGGTGCCAGCATGTCTGGGAATGACCCCAGGCCCCTGGTTACCATGGCAACCAGGAACCCTCAGCCAGACCAGATAAACTTTACAACCTAATGGCATGTTGAGAGTTCTCCTTCTCACCATCTTTCAACCACAGGAAAAACATAATGCCCATAAAAATGGACTCTTCTCTAATTAATTCATAGGAAAATGTTTCTTTGAATGAGCACACATATACTTCAGGTCATTGTGTATATTGTTACTGTTCTTGTATATTGTCTTTTGTATTGTATACTGTTGTATGCATGCTTATGATAGAACCACTCATTCATGTAATCTTACCTATACCATGTTTGGTCTCTATGGATTCGTCTTCTGATGATCTAAACAAGAGTGTATATTATATGTTGGTACATAGGCAATATATTAGTGTTCTAAGAATCTTTAGTAGTTTTTGCATCAACACCAAATCAAATTACATATGCAAAATACCATGCTTAGAGACAAAGGGTCGTAAAACCCTCCAGTAATTGCAACCTCCCGCTTGG
>NW_015647024.1:40538-42272 GCF_001515625.1 Sinocyclocheilus rhinocerous
AAGCGACGAGACCCGGTTAACAGAATACGGAAGTCTGTTGCGCATAACCCCTATTGTAAGAATGAAAAATAGTCTTGATATATATTTGAATTTCCTTTTCAAGAACCAAAAACAAAGTCTGGGTTTATTAAAAAAGTCTGTTATCAAAACTTTCCAAAATGTCCTTACATGTGAGCAGTGTCAAAATAAATGATACAAAGTTTTAGTCAATGTATTACAAAAACAACTATAAAGAACTTATGTATATATATATATATATATATATTGCGGGGGCCGCCATTTTGTACGGGCCATAAGAAGGCCACCAGTGCCGTATCATTGCCTTAAGTGGCCCACATCCGCATGCTATCGCTTCCTACTGGCAGAGAATCAATGTGCATTTTCAATAATGCAGTTTTTGTTCAGACCAATGCAAAAATCCACCCACATAACCCCGTTTTAAATTAATATCATAATTTATACTTCCGACTCATCTTTCTTAAAAAATGGTTTAAAGGCTCAATTGTGAGGTTTATCATTTTATAATTTATTTTGTTTTTGTGAAAACTGTAAATCAATTGCTATTTCGTGGTCTACAACATGAAAGAAAGCCATTATAACATGTACATGAAAAATGTAGAAACATTGGACACAGCTGTAGGGCACCATTGTGCAGCAGCAAGCATCACAACAAAAAAGGAACCTCAAGGCTGATCTAGGTAAATGGGTGCAAATATATAGGGCCCCATTCCTATATTTTGCCTGGGGCCCCCAAATCACTAAATCCGCCCCTGACAAGAGCTCCTTAAAAAGTAGCATCGTCCCGGAGCCCAAGGCTCTCAAGTCTGACCAGAGTCCGTCGTCGTGGGAGTTATGCTGGATGCGAGGGGATGGAAAGAAGCTCCGCCACACTCCCGCCTCTGAGAGTGAGTTTCTGAAAACTTGATTAAATGACTGTTTTGAGTTTGGAGATGTTGGTTCCCTGCCCTCTCTACTCCCACCTAGTGTTGTCACAATACCAACATTTTGACTTCGATACGATACCTGACTAAATTATCTCGATACTACTACTGAACCGATACCCAGAGGTGTAAGGAGTACCTGCAAACCATACTTGAGTAAAAGTACAGATACCTTACAGCAAAAGATGACATCATTACAAGTCACCAATTACAAAACGACTTAAGTCTGATTTTAATGGTACTTAAGTATTTCACTCATACTGAAATCTCTTATAAAATTATTCACAAATTTTACCGTTAAGCATTTCTTTCAAAAATGTAAAAATATAATTGACGCATCCTGCTCTTTTTGTGAATCTTTGCCCTACAACTAAGTCATCTGTTCATCATTTTAGTCAATCCTTTTGGAGTAATATTAATGCTCCAATTATTCAAAATTTGTTATTTGATTTTTCTTTCTTATATTCTTTTTTGTGTTTTAGTGACAATATGTTTTTGTATAAATTTACTTTTGTTTATTGGCAAATTTTACATTCATAAATGCACAAATTTTGTTTCTGCTACAGAATAAAAAAAGGTCATTGCAATTTTTTCTCTCACAATTCTGACTCAAAATTCCATCTTCTAAGAATTGCAAGTTCAGCTACATTGATCATTTGCAAGCAGTGTTGGGAAGGTTACTTTGGAAATGTAATAGGTTACAGATTACAAGTTACCCTATTTAAAATGTAATAGTAGTGTAACTTTTTCAATTACTTTGTTAAAGTAATGTAACGGATTACTTTTCTAAATT
>NW_015647024.1:42850-51920 GCF_001515625.1 Sinocyclocheilus rhinocerous
CAATAATAATATTAAAATAGCGGGGCAAATCGGTTGCCAGGCCACCGGGAATTGTCCCGGTTCTCCCGATGGCTAGTCCGCGCCTGATTTCCACAGACACGCAGAATGTGCAGGATTCATATATTGTCTTTTTTGCGGCTTAATATTCTCAGACACTAGTCCATATCGCGTTTTGATTCAAGTGTACTGACCTACTTTTGATTTATTCGTCCAAAATGTGGCATATTCCGTCCGCGTTAGGCTATAGGACTTCCGTTTTTATGACTGGATTCTACGAACCAGTCTGTGTTTTCCACATCGCGGAAATTATAGGGCCTTATGTCTCAGAGTAGTCAGTGTAATTTGGGAAAGAAATCAGTTAAATCTGTATGTGGATGTGTGTAAATATTCAGATGTAACCCCCTTTGTAATCGTTAACATTTTCATAAGTAACTGTAATTTAATTACACATTTTTTCTTAGTAACTGTAACGGATTACAGTTAGATTTATTTTGTAATTAAATTACGTAACGCCGTTACATGTAACTAGTTACTCCCCAACACGGTTTGCAAGTTACCATCTCACAGTTCCGACTTTTTCCTCATAACTGCAAGAGAAAAAAAAAATGTAGAATTGAGACACATAAACCTAGAATGGCAAGTAAAAAAGTGTGAACTCTGAGATAAAGTCACAATTACTTATTTTATTTCTTTTCATTCTGTGGCTTGTGTGCCAAAAGTTCAGATTTCTCAAAATGTT
This sequence comes from Sinocyclocheilus rhinocerous, assembly GCF_001515625.1. Lineage (NCBI taxonomy): Eukaryota > Metazoa > Chordata > Actinopteri > Cypriniformes > Cyprinidae > Sinocyclocheilus > Sinocyclocheilus rhinocerous. The sequence continues at coordinate 43,590 of NW_015647024.1, forward strand.
GTAAGAGTAGTTATTTGGCTGCTGCAAACTGCTATTAGTGCAGATTTTCTGGGGGTTTATGCGGTTGCGTGATCTACAGGATTCCTTCAGTGAACTGAGCTCATGGAAGAAACAGCGCTTGAATCGGGTGCAAGTCCAGTCTTGATGAATCTGCCCTAAAGACTGACTCAGTGTAGACTGATCAACACAGTACAGGGGGTTGCCAGCCACTTGCTAAACTCAAAATATTGTAAATCATTAGCGAGCACATTAGGAAACCAACACTTTATTGAGTTCAGCAGATACAAACCCAGAGAAACACGCACAGCTTCAAAATGACTGAGCCTATTTACAGACTTACAAACCGTGTGTGTGTGTGTGTGTGTGTGTGTGTGTCCCGAGCAGCATCAGAGCCCAGACCAAACACACAGATTCTGGAAGACCAGTGACGTTCAGACAGCTCAGCATCAAACTATTATTTCTAGTGTGTTTGCTACCATACATAAAAAGGGCTAGAAGTACAACACTGAGCGGAGTAAAATATCACGTATACTTGGATTCAGTTGGGATCAGATAGGATGATTAATAATAGTTTGGATGGATCTAATTGAAACTCTAATTAAAAATAAGTGTTTCAGTCCACTACCAATGCTATAGTGCAACGCCATCGCCAAAACTGAATATATTACAAGAGAAAACAAGTTCTTATTTGAATAAATATGATTCAGATCAACTGACATTTACAATAAGCAAACAATCTAATAAATAACACATAAAACAACAGAATCAACCATTAAAACCTGGGCAATGCAAATGAAGTAAATGGGGTTATTCAGAAAGCGAAGGTGTGATGATGGTGATGAAGAGTGTGTGATCTGCAGTCAGCAGGACCTCCTGAGGAGCATCACCTGTGACTCGGACTCGTCTGATGGGACGGAGCGGGTCCTGGGCTGCCCTCAGCCTTCAGCTGCGTGGGACACTCGAAGTGCACACAGTGAAAGACCTGCAGGAATCATGGGAAGGAGGTCAGAGGCCGCAGATGCTTGGATTGTGCCGAGTTACTCCACACGCCGCTCTCACCTCATTGGCAGTGTTGTGAGTTCCCACGATCCGAACGAACGCCGCCGCATGCTTGTCAAAGCTGAGCACCTGCCAGGATCTGATGGGTCAGAGAGAGCGTCACGTTAAAGAGAAACCCATGCACTCTTTAAAAAATTTAACGGAAAATCACATTTAATAATCAACACTAATTGTCAGTGTGAGTGTGTGTTGTGGTGCAGAGACGCTGCTCACCGGCAGGCCACTTTGGTCCGGTCCAGCACTTTGGTCCACTGCTGCTGGTTGGTGGACACCTCGATGTAGTAACTGTACGAGCGTTCATCACAGTCCCACAGCAACAGCCTGAAAGAGTCAGAAAAGAGTCAGAAACGCATTACAGACGTCTGTGGGGCTCCTCTGCCCTTCACTGGTGCAGTTAGTGTCGCGTCGTGATGCTCTGAAAGCACCTCAGCGTTTGACTCTTCAGCAGAATCAAGAAATGTGTTCTCGTCTCTCAGCTGAGTGCTGAGTACTGTGTCCATCTCAAACTTACACTAAATGGGTTTCTTAATGAAGGCATTTGCACTGCCATTGTATATTTATTATATGTATATTTAACCTTTAGGCAAAAAAAAGTAAAAATTTTTGCATGTGTTTTTCTGTTGAGTATCATATTTGATGCATCAGGTTTTATGGCTCATACAGTCTGATATAGTGAGAATACGGAGGAAAAAACTGCATTTTGCTGCTAATGCTGATATTTGTTTGACAGAATGACACACACACACACACTCACTCACACGCACACACGCAAACACACACACTCACTCACACGCACACACACACGCACTCACACGCTCACACACACTCTCATGCACCCACACTCACACTCACTCACACGAACACTCACACACTCACACACACACTCACACACACGCTCACACACACTCTCATGCACCCACACTCACACTCACTCACACGAACACTCACACACTCACACACACACTCACACACTCTCTCACGCACCCACACTCACACACACACACTCACACTCTCACACACACTCTCACGCACCCACACTCACACACACACACTCACACTCTCACACACACTCTCACGCACCCACACTCACACACACACACTCACACTCTCACACACACTCTCACGCACCCACACTCACACACACACACTCACACTCTCACACACACTCTCACGCACCCACACTCACACACACACACTCACACTCTCACACACACTCTCACGCACCCACACTCACACACACACACTCACACTCTCACACACACTCTCACGCACCCACACTCACACACACACACTCACACTCTCACACACACTCTCACGCACCCACACTCACACACACACACTCACACTCTCACACACACTCTCACGCACCCACACTCACACACACACACTCACACTCTCACACACACTCTCACGCACCCACACTCACACACACACACTCACACTCTCACACACACTCTCACGCACCCACACTCACACACACACACTCACACTCTCACACACACTCTCACGCACCCACACTCACACACACACACTCACACTCACTCACACGAACACTCACACTCACACACACGCACACGCACGCTCACACTCAGGCACACTCACGCTCGCGCAGACGCACGCGCACACTCACGCGCACGCTCACACACGCACTCACACGCACGCTCACACTCACGCACACACTCACGCAGACGCACGCGCACACTCGCGCACGCACACGCACACTCACGCGCACACACACTCGCACTCACTCACGCGCACTCGCACACACACACACACACACACACACTCACACACACACACTCACACACACACACTCACTCACTCACTCACAGGTACCTGAGGGAGCTGATGATGTAGGGCTGTGCCAGCTGGATGACGATGTTTCCGGAGCCCAGCTGATGACAGGTGTAGCCCGAGTCCCAGTCGTAGCTGCGCGTGTCTCCGTTCAGGAGGGCGTTTCTGCTGCGACTCACTCCCTCGATCACACTCGCACATGCCGAGACGGTGGCCACGTTTTCACTGGGCACTGCAGACACGTGCAGGACATTCACTCACACATGACAAACACAACACCGCAGATAAAACAACTGCATGCCAACCTGACGTCTTACCCACAAGCCCCTTCTCCAGAGTGAAAGGACGGCTGGTGAACATGCACTCGAAAGCCACCAGATGGAAGACTTTATTGACGGTGTTGTGTGTTCCTACAATCCTCACGTACCTGAGACATGAAGAACAGTACAAATCCATCTGCTTCCACATCTCTGACAGCATCAGCAGTGACAGCCAGCAGACACTTATTCCACCGATGCTGGATTTTCAAGTTGGAATATCAACTCTTGTTTTTATGGCCAGCAATTTTACATTTACAAGGTGGATATTAATATGCAATGACCTTGCAGCAAGATCTACTCAAGTTTATAGCTCCTCTCCTATCAAATCAGGACAACAAGTGAGCAGTTTCCATTCTTGTCTCTGATTTATTGTAATGACTAATGCATCACGACACAGTAAACTGCATGCGAAGTCTGTGATGTTTTATTTCACCTCTAGGTGGCGCAGTAATACTGTAGACCCTCCAGCTCTGGCCACGGATGAATTAAACGACAACAAAAAACCTTCGGCAACTATCGCGTGGCTTTTCCCTGATCATGATCATTAGGAGACCTCATGAAGAGAGCATGTGATCTCCAGAGCGCTTTACCTGCAGACCCGAGGAGAGAAGTAGAGGTTCTGCCAGGAGCGGCACAGGAACTTGGAGTGATCCACCACTCGAACCCAGTCCAGCTCATCCACAGACACCTCGATGTAGTAGGAGTACGAGCTGCAGGAGAGGAAGAACTCACAATCAGCTGTCACTCAATAACATCAACACACATGAAACACAACCAGCTCAATCACGCTTCCCAACAAAACCCCTTTAGCAACAGCCTGAAGTCCTCCACACTGGACAAATTCTGATATTAGAACAGAACTACATGTTGTTTAAGTAGCACTGTTGTTTTGAAACAACACCAATGAGTACGGTAACACCCTAAAATGACCGTAAGCTAAATTTTAAACAAATTCACAGGTCAAACAATAGTATATTAATGAGTAAAGGTAATAAGTTTTGACAGTTTTCTAAAATGAAAAAATTAAATGAAAGCAGACGGGCTGAATGAAAATGCAGATTCACTGTCTGACAGGTGAAGCTTATGTCAGAAACAGCAGAAATACAGCGGTTACCCCTGGACAGTGTTAGAAACACTATTTTATTAGGCATCAAACTGCGGTGGAGATGAAAAGACATTTTCTGAAGTCAGTCCCCTTCAGATTCATGATCTTCATCCACACTCATGCACAGAGTCAGATGAGAGGCTCACCGGCTGTCCCGGTCCCACAGGAGGATGCGGATGTGGTTGATGATGAAGGCCTGGCCGAGTTTGACCTGGATCCCGGCGCGTCCCTCCTCCTCTATGGGGTGTCTGGAGAAGCCGTGGTCCAGATCGTAGTTCTGCGTGTCTCCGTCGAGTAACGCCGATTTCAGCTCGCCTTTGACCACCTGAGCGCCGTACTTCATCGTGGCGATGTTCTCCTCAGGAACTGCACACACACACACACACACACACACACACACACACCATCACATCATTCTGACACCTCGGTTTGATTTTAGGGATCATCTGGCAAAAATGTGTCAACACTAGCACAACATGATTCATCAGTATTTTTTAGAGCCCGACCGATATGGGTTTTTTGGGGGCCGATGCCGATACTGATATTAGGGAGTAAAAAAAGACAGATACCGATATATCGATATTCTTTATGTGTAGGCTATATTATAGTACAGTATATTTATAAGTTTGGACACACTTCCCATTCGTGTGTCCAAACTTTTGACTGGTACTGTATACAGAATACAGTGTTGTGCATTTTCTGGTAATCAAATGAACATGCAGAACATTCGTATTTAAATCGTCTTTTTGCAGTTTAATATTCACAGTCTGTATATATATATATATGTACTGAACTGTTTTTTATTTATTCATCAAAAAATAAGACAAACCGATATATCGGCGACAGGCTCATATCGGCCGATAATATCGGCTAAGCGATATAACGGTCAGGCTCTAGTATTTTTATCTGTAAACTCTTGAGTTTCAGAGTAGATTCAGAGCTGACAAACCCAAACAAAACCAGCCCGCTTTAGATCAGGTTCAGTGGTTCTGCAGAAAACAGCCGATCACACCAAACATGAGCCAGTTTGATTCACTCATCGTGAGAGAGGCAGAATAATTCAGCTCTCTACCGAAGATTAAGAGATCGTTATGAAAGATAGCAGGAATTTAAAGTCAGCAAAAACACAGCTGTAAGAAAATATGCTTACACTTTAAGGCGTCCTTATTAGTGTAATTATAATATTAAGTACTGAGTAATATTAATCAACTACATGTACTTAATACACGATTAAGGTTAGTATTTGGGTAAAGGTTAGCTGCTTGTAATTATGCATAATTTAGATTTTAGGTTTGAAAATGTTGAAAATTCACATATATAATAAATAATTTAGCAGCAAAAGTGGTGTGATTTTGCCTCTAAAATGCTGTGGCTGCTTTAATTTGGAGAGAGAGAGACAGGCTTCATTGTGTCAGATAAATGTTACTTTACTCTCAGCTGACTGGTCCAGTTCTGGTTTGCAATCTCTTAACCAGAATACATCTGGTTGTAACTATGTGTGCAGCGTCAGTGGTCATGGTGATAAACACCAGTAAAATCATGAACTGAAAAACAGAGTTTGCTCAAACCACACTCAATCCTTCCAGAGTAGCAGCTGAAACTGGCTTCATGTAATAGAAAGACAGAGAAGACAGAGAGTGATTTGAAATGCTTGCCTGTCTTCAGTCCTCAGCGTTCAGAGCTGCCCTAGCATTCAGCTGAGCTCAGCGTGAACAGATATGAACTGAAAGCCACGATCAGGGCTCTGGCTGCCTGAGTGTGTTTGCTGAAGAGTAATGACTTACCCAGCATGCCGCGGTAGTTCAGGTCCATGTCTCGGCTCTCCGAGCGCGTCTTGATGGCGTCCAGAAGATCATCGGGACTAACCAGACCCGACGGACGCACCACGTTCAGCATCTCGGTCAGCTTCATGAGCGGCAGACGCACCGCTGACATCACTTCCTGTGTGTCTGTCCCATCGCCATTCTGCCGACACCAGCGGGCCAGAGCCTGGAAAATCTCCCGCTCGCTGGCCGCAAAAGAGTCCCGCCGAACGACCGTCAGCAGAGCCGCCTGCGGGAGAACACGCTCACATTAACCCGCTCACGCTTCTGTTTGCATTAGAATAGTCACAGAAACGGCAAGCACATTTTCACCATGTTTTTAGGAATAAAATGTCAAATATATGCCTCCATGTTTTTTTTTTTATAAAACTAATATGCATCATCTGAATGATATTTCTCAAGTGTTGCTCTCTCTCTTTTAGGCGTTTAACTTTTTAATCAGTTAAAAACCACTCCTTTAAGCAGTAATCACACTCACAGTCCTGCTGCTGGTCTGTGGATCATCGCTCCATAAAATGGCTCGTTTTTTCTTTTCTATTAAACAGTGGTTTACTGAACACACTAGGGCTCTGTCGTTACTGCTGCAACCCTCTGCCACACCATCTTTGTGCTAAAGTTTGCAGAGCTGTTGTAAGTGGAAAAAACAGGTTTGAAGTGCTTCCACTTTTGGATGCAAAGTATTTTAACAAGATGTATATTTCAGTCAGAATTACATCACTCCGTTTGTTCGACACGCCTGTGCACCTTGTTATTGAACTCTGTAAAGTTTAACAGAGCTGAAGCAGTTGTGTATCTGAACTAGGGATGAGTCTATGATTTTGCACAAAAGGGACTTTATCTTGCTGGGGTTTATTGTTGTTTCTAAATCATGTTACTTGCTACCAGGTGTCTGCTAGAACAAAACACGGGAGTAGAGAGCACTATGAATTGTTTTTAACACACACAGTAACGGAATTGTAAAACTGTTAAGAGAAAAGGCTCAATAAACTACTGCACAGATATAATACAGTACGCATCAATATCTCTTCCGTTCTGCTTCAGTCGCCTCATTCTGCGCACCGGACACACTCCGTATGTTTTGTCCTATCTGTCATTTATTCTTGCCTCATTAAACAAAATGTGCTATACATTTAAAAGAAATGTCTTTTAATTTTATAGTATAGTATATATTAATGTAGGAATATACTGTTTCTCATCAATGCAACAATACAAAGAGCGGTGTGTAAGATTTTACCAGATTTAGTGCTACACTTTTATTTGTTCCCCTCTAAATAATGTTTTTCACTAAATGTTTGGATTTATAAAATTATTGTGCACAGACTTTTCTAGAATAACTTTTGCTGCTGAATGATCCACTAACCTAGTTTATAATATATTTTTGTCATAGATTATGAATATAAATATATATTTTTTCATATTTATTTTTCTTTCTTTACAGAGACACCGAAATTCTACACTGATTTAAAAGGAAAGAAACTGCACTGGTATTGGATCAGTACCGGCCAGTACTGAACCCCAGGTATCGGATCAGTATCGGAGGTGAAAAGGCGGATCAGAGCGTCTCTAATCTGAATATCAGCACCTTTAAAACAGCTCACTGGATGTAAAACACACATCAGTGATGAACACTGGTGTAATGGTGGAGTCGCTACAACTACACTAATCTTTGGGTTACAGTTCACTGTGATTATTTTAACGAATGCATGTAACTATTGGCTGAACATTGGTGTGTTTGGTTGAACTGCTGTTGCTGTCGTTTTATGAAGGTAATGAGATCATGCGCTACAGTGATTCACCACAATCCCCTTCACATCGCGCCTGAGAACACCCTTCACCAGAGTGAACACCTGTACCACAAACTAGAAGCTCTGTCCGCGTCCTTGATGGTTTGCTAATACCATGAGCGAATGAAATATTTCAACTCAAATCAATACTGTGTCCTATTATTTACTTGCGTGGGAAGTATTTATGTAATAAGCGGGATAATGTACATTCAGCCGGTTGTTGATCGCACATCACACCCCTTCAGGAGTAGGGTTGGGTATCATTTGGGTTTTTTCGATACCAGTGCCAAATCGATACTTTTAAAACGGTTCCGGTGCCTAAACCGATACTTATTAAAAATAAATAAATAAATGAATAAAAATTCCCCCAAAAATGATGGATTGTCCATTAGCACTATAAACACATGATGTCTGTTTCATTCATACTGGACGCCAGAGGGCGCCCT
>NW_015647024.1:55484-56087 GCF_001515625.1 Sinocyclocheilus rhinocerous
GGTGCCAAATCGATACTTTTAAAATGGTTTCGGTGCCTGAACCGATACTTATTAAAAAATAAATAAATAAATACAAATTCCCCCAAAAATGATAGATTGGCCATTAGCACTATAAACACATGATGTCTGTTTCATTCATACTGGACGCCAGAGGGCGCCCTCGCACAGAAAATCCACATATCCAGTCACAGAAGTAGAGAACTCATGACCCTCCAGGAAATCCCTTACATGGACAAAGACATTGCTATTATAGCTGTAACTGAGTAAACACAACACATAAACATTTTGAATGATAAAACAAAGACAATAAACACTCGACTATGACTATAGTTTATCTGTGTTATTCAAGCCAACTCTGGTATTTTCATAATAATGAAGTATATTATGATAGCAATATAATCCATTGCTAATCGATGTATTCTTTTTAAAGTAGCCGATGGAACATATTTTCTGCCTCATTCTGTGACAAGAAGCCTCATCAGATCACAGAAAGAAGCATTTGACTGGTGTTGTGGAGTAAAAAGGTTATAATGTTCTCTTTTGTTGGACAACAGGTTTAGAAATGTGAATACAAGGGAGGTTTAGCTTTAGGCATTTTAAGTT
>NW_015647024.1:58564-59125 GCF_001515625.1 Sinocyclocheilus rhinocerous
CATCAGAGCAAGTGTAATTACTGCATTCACGCGCTCTTCGGATGCTCTCATTTCCCGAGTTGTGCGCTTAAGTCAGAATGTGAAAACAACATGGACACTCGCGTTACTACAAAGATTTGTATTATTACAGTTTTCTGACTTGAGTTCACGAGCATTTTCTCAGTCGGGAAATTATTTTTCACGTGCGGTGCCAGTGATGATGCTTCTTACGTCCGTTTCGGAGAACCTGAGGACAAATATTTCAATCGATCGCTCAGTCATGGCACCGAAATCTGCGTTCTGATTCGGTTCTAGTACATACCGGTTACATAGGTTCCCGGTGCCATATTGGTAGGGTGCAGGACCTGATCACCCTGACTGGGTTTATTCTGCAATAACTGTCTAGATGCACATCATCCCTTCCCTGCCAGGAGTCGAGTGCGTTACCTTCGACAGCGTCATGAAGCCGTCTGACAGCAGGACGTCCGGAGCGTGTCGGTCCATGTAGGAGCAGCAGGCGGCGGCGAGGGCGCTCAGGGAGGACAGGCTGGCCACGGCGAACACCAGACACACGTTCTGTGG
>NW_015647024.1:59263-64583 GCF_001515625.1 Sinocyclocheilus rhinocerous
ATTAGAATATCATTAAAATAATTCCCGCCTACAGAAATTCGAATGGTTGGGGGGTGAGGAGGGGCGAGGTTGTGGTTAGAACGCTTGGTTGAGTGCATCAGTTTTCGGAAGACGGACCTTCATCAAAGCCGGAACTAATCGAGCCCTTTGTGCCAGCCTGGGGAGAAAGGTATTTTAATAATGTTATATTTTAATAAACGTTTTTCGAACCACCAAGCATGAGAGCATGTTCTAGTACACCCCCAAAACATAATCAAGACTTTGTAAAAGAGCATAATAGGACCCCTTTAAATATTTGTAAAACCCTCCGATTTAAAATGAAGTTTTAGATATGAAATAATAATTTTTCCTGACTGTTCGGGTATGGCAACTGCCGCTGCTCCAACCCGTCTCCAGTCGTTCTTCATAATTTAAGGCCGTTATTCGCACAAATCATCGCCTGACTGTGACCGTTAACCGTTACCTGAAGTAGTGGCATCTTGCCGCCAGAATGACGCGATGCGCGGGAAAGCGCTTGTGCTCCACCAGGAAGGTGACGTCACTGTACTGCAGTCCCGCCAGCAGCGAGCCGAGCTGCTCCGCCAGCAGCTGCACATGATCGATCTCCGACACGGAGCTCCGCGGCCGCAGGGGGTGGCTGCTGCTGCTCATCGCTGCGCCCGACGCCTCCGCCGCTACAGAGTATTGATCACCTGGCAGTCGGGTCGCAGGAAACGCCGTGGATTTAGTTAAAAACGCCGCTGTTTTGCTGCTGAGCACCTGAGCGACACTGACCGAGATGGCCGTGCCCCGGATGTTGATGTGCGGCTCTGACAGCGCGCTCTGGCGGCCGGAGTCAGCGCTGTAACTCTATCAAACATCCTCACGAATCCTCTAGTGATAGTTACAATCTTTAGCTGATAATCGCACAGATAACATTAGTTCAGTACCAGTACCAGTAAGCAGGTACCATGTTCTCAACACTGATTACTGTCAGACTTTCAGAATCCTTCATCTGAATTAAGATTATAATTTATTATTAAAGCACATCCACCACAAAAGCGCCTCTTTTTAATTTCAGATTGTTCTGAGGTTAAATACAGATTTAATATCATAACAAGAAACAGTTTAATAGCTATGATACTGTTTTTGAAATCAAATCTTTGCATAGCTATGACCGGAAACACAGGCATCTAACAGTTCATCTTTAAAAAAAAGCATATATATAAACCCGAATAAGAAATAAAACAGTTATCGTATAAACGTGTCCTATTCTGTGTCCTAAACTTCTTAAACATTGGTGTCTGGTATTTTAGAGCAGTCAGTGCAATTTGGGAAAGAAGTCAATTAAATCTGTGTGTGTGTGTGTGTGTGAGTGTGTGTGTGTGTGTGTGTGTGTGTGTGTGTGTGCGACTCTGCTAAAGTTTTTTTTTTGTTGTATATAAAGTTTATTCAAATTAGAAAGTTTATCTAAAATTGAAATGTTAAAATTTGAATTTATTTAGATAGCATTTAATACTATTTGCGCAAAGTTTTTTTTTTGTTGTTTTTTTTTTTGATGAACAATAAAACCAAAAGCTGAAGATTTTCTGCAGTGTGCCATTCACCAGTGTCTTCAGAGATGCACACAATCACTGCACTAACTGCTGACAGACTGTGGTTCACCTGATTCTTTGGTCTGACGGGTGAACACAATCACCTGATTTTGTAAATGTGACAAATTTTCCATTAAGCACCAAGTTTGCATTTGTCTAACATTTAAAATGCTAACATTGACTAAATGAGCCTGCAATAGCAGAAATGATGAATAAAGCAATGGTCCGTGTTTAATACAAACATTTAAAGAAAATGTGTAATGAATTATAAAAAAAAATGTTTTACACGATTCTTTGATTCTCTTGTGTGGCTTTAAGAAGTGTACTCAAAAACATTTTCACATGTGTCCTGCAAAATGACACACAACCTAATCAGTTTATATGTGAAGAAATCCATTCATTCACAAACTTTTCACGAAATGATTTTTTGACAAACCACTCTGTGAACCGCTTCCTCTCATCGCTGCTCTCTGATGGTTTGGCTTGCCACGTCCCAAAGGGATAGTTCACCCAAAAATGAAAATTCCCCATGATTTACTCACACTCAAGCCATCCTATGACTTTCTTCTTTCGGAAAATACAACCTGCGCTGTATTTAAAAATGCCCTGGCTCTTCCCAGCTGTATGATGGCAGTGGCTGGGTCGAGGTTTTGAAGCTCAAAAAAGTGCATCCATCCATCACACAATCATGTCACACCCGTTTATACTGCAGCATGAATGTTTTAACCTGTTCGTTTGGACGTTGAAATAAATGTGGCCATACTGTGGCCCATAATATGCCCATTTACAGCTAAGGTGAAAATGTTAGTAGATTTCACATCACACACTTCCGGTTCAGGCCCCAGTGTACTCACAGCAAAGTACTCGAGGCAAAACTATGTCTGAAACACCCCATCAGCGGTATACTGTCTGTGAACATGCCGGAGCCGGCCATGCTGCTGTTCAGAAGAGATGTGTTGTGTGCAGTGTCCTCTCTTCTCAAGCACAACACACACGACTGCATTCTTCTCTTAAACACATCAGATGTTAAGAGATGTGTACTCTTGTAGTCAGCAACAGTGGCCTCCTCAGAACATGTAGTGTTTCTCACTGCTGTCCTCCAGGAGGCGCTGTCTAGTTTCTAGTGTCTTCCAGACTACATCTGACAGAAAGCGGACTATGGTTTCAGTGGTGATTGTTTGTAAAGGCGCTGATCAGTAGCTCAGAGCTGCACAGTTTGCAACAGCAGCACTAAGCACAATGCTTTCTCTAAGCATTAGTTCCAGCTCTTCAGCGGAGCGCTGAGGCTTTTGTTTTTACTCATATTTGAGATGAGCAGTATAATGGAGATGTCCTGTGCGATTAGGGTATGGTGCTTTTATGGTGGTCATTATAGTACATTTTTGAAACTTGTGGTCACTATGTGGAAAAGCTTTACTGTATGTGAAGACTCTTCAGAGTCTCCTTTTGTGTTGTACAGAAGAAAAAAAACAAGTGCAAGCGAGATAAAGTTTTCATGTTCAGCTTCTCATCTCTGAGGTCCTCTGGAATCTCTCACCAGCAGATAGTACACTGTGCTTTTATTTCATGACAGGGCAGATCAAACTCTGTTTGAAACATTATTTTTAGTATCAGATCACATTTTAAAACCAATACATGCAGAAATGAATGCAGAATCACTGTTATGACCACAAATTCACAAAATAAGCATACGTGTTTATATAAGACATATTAAAAGACAACTGTGAAATGATATTTCAATTATTCCTGATTATATATTTCTAACAAGTAGTAAGTTACAGTAACTGGCTCCTGTTAAATAAGGATGAAAAAAGAAAATGTTACTTTTTGATGCCTCTCAGATTGAAATTAATAATCCTTTGTTACGTATCAAAACCAAAAGGAAGATCGTGCTACAAATAGAAGAGTAAACATGAGCTTAAATGACAGATTAAGTAGACAGTTTGAGACACAGGGACACATATACACAGGCAGGTGTTTTTCTAAACTTCTAAGCTCTTTTAAGCGTCATGGTGTTTATATTTATTGGAAATGTTTCCGTGTATATCGAGGTCTCAGGAGAGAGAAAAGGCCTTAAACTAATCTGTAATCTCCCCGCTGCGCTGTGTGTGTTCAGATCAGCAGTCTGTGCCGCTGCCGTCTGCTCGCATAGACGCTGGGATCGTCCTGTGAACACACAGAAGAACATAGTAGGAAACCTCAAGAAAGGAATCAAATGGTGTTATAAAGCTCTTTTAGAAACAGTGACGCTAATCTGTCGAAGCCTTTTCTGTCTGCAAAAAGCCAACACAGCATTGAAACGTGAAGGTTATTTGAAATCTTGATTAGGGTTTGATCTAGCGAGTCATGTGGTCTGAGTGTAAGCCATCAGGACAGGTGAGTCAGGAGATCTGTAGACAGGGATTGAGCTGAGCCGCACTCAGATTAACACTGATGAAGAGATTAACATGAAAACTTCTCCAGACTCACAACCCCTTATTTCAGACCGTTTCTGTCACGTAAGATTTATGGGCTGTGAAATAAATATGTGAGAAATTCCCCTTTCATTTTAAACTTCCCCGTCTGCTTTCTTTTTCTTCTGATCGCAGAGAACCAGTTTCTACAGGTTTTCCCCTTGACTGACATCACATTTATATGAAGCTGAAATATTAAAGTCCAATTATACATCATTTATTTTTCATTGCTCGGAGACCTTTGAAAGATCGAGGTTGACAGACATCATGCTTTCACGACGGGTCATTGTCCATGAAACCAAATGTAAATGTGTAAATGTAAAAAGCGCTGTACAAATAAAGGTGAACGTAAGCATCGATTCACTTCAATTCAACAAAGTGTGACATTAGTAAAGAAAAGTGTTAAGCCATGAGAGTCTCTGGTGCTGTAAGTTAATAAAAGACACCAATGTTCAGTTCTCAGTTATATTTACAAACATTAATAGTAATAGCAAGAAATGACCGTAGAATAATAAACATTAATTTAGTTTCCACCACACAATGTTTTCTATGAACTTTAGGCTCACGAACGTGTTTCTCACAGCTGCAGCATGGCAACGCTTTCATTTCTTATAAACTATTTCTAATGACCGAAGTTGATTGTAAAGGGTAGATCGTTACGGCAAACACATAGCAAGTGGTCATGGGTCGATGAAACCATGACAAATATGCAAACCAGTTTAACAAGAAAGCCCAAAGCTGAGGAAGAGAGATGAGTGTTTGTTTACTGAGATATAGTGGCTATAAACAAGTAGCTGATAATTAGCTATTTTTACACTAAACGAAACCACAGTTATGTTGATGAAGGCAGATCAGGTTAAAAAGATGGACAACATTTTTCCAACATTCATCTGTTGTGTCTGTTGTGTAGGTCACCTACTGTACTAAGTCCTTGAACTATATCATGTCATACAGGGCCGGACTGGGCTGGGAAATCTCACACTCATCCAGCCACACAGAAACAAAGTGCCCAAAATCGCACCTTGTGGGGTACAACAGCTTGTCACTGGAGCAGTACTCTTAAAAGGACATCTTTGTACATTTTTTTTACCCCTAATAGGTACACAGCGTCGGCGCCACGGGGGGGCCTGAGGGGGCCCGGCCCGGCCACCTCGGTCACTGTGCCCCCTCACCTCTGGTGCTGTCTCCGTAGTGGGCGCCCTGATTTTAGTCGGTGAGGCAAGGTACTGCCCTGAGAAGGTCTCCCAGGCTGTTAAATACACAGATTAAAAGCGAAATGTTTTCATTTCGGTT
>NW_015647024.1:64593-65687 GCF_001515625.1 Sinocyclocheilus rhinocerous
AAAAAAAAAATTTATGCAGGTTATGCAGAGCGAAATACGAACGGTGCTGCATTTAGAAAGAATTCTTATTAACTTTGCTATTATTCTTGAATTTTCAAACTGCTAACACTTTGCAGTTTCGAATTATGCCTTTACTGTATGACCAAAAATTACGGAGTAGTCTATTTAATGTTTCAGCTGTTTGATCGCGCCGGCGCCTCACGCTAAGCTACTGCATTCATCTGAAACAGCAGCTGTTCACCGTGCTGTTCGGCGTGAGACCCGGCACCGCTCCACTGTGGCATAGTTTTGCTCATTATGATATTTTTCCGTCGATACTGGAACGCGCATGAACTACAAAGCCTATTTTACCTAATAAGGCTAATAGTTTAGCTTCAGCTACATCACGAATATAGACACATTTGGATTTGTGCCTGAGAGAGGTAAGCCCAACTTTACCTTACGTTTCTTTATAAATGAATTTGTTTTGGCTTGTTTATTGCTAAGCATATATTATTATATACTGCAATTATATTTATCCAGAATTATATATTTTTAAATTCTTATTCTGTTCTGATACGTTAAATTTAAAGGATTTGTTGTAAAGTGAGGGGAACTAAAATATCCTATAGTGTTCATAATGTTGGTACATTATAACATTATTAGGCCTGCCGTTATTATTTCTGAAAATGCAACTTATAGAGACGTATCTTTTTTAAAAAAAATTTTATTGTGTTTTTAAAAGCATGCAGCAAACGAAAATATGCGATTAATCTGTTAAAATTTGTTACTGTGGGTTAACAAATTTACATTAGTAGGCTATTCTTATGCTTGGCTTCACAGATAGCAACAGAGTCTGGGCCAAATCTGGTTTACATTCACTTCTGGCTTTTGGTCTTGATTGCAAATGTTTTTTTATATTTTTTTATGTACGATGGATAATTAAAACAAAAATCAGGCGTGTGTATTTTATTATTTTATTTTATATTAACATCAATTACTAGGCCTACATTCTTTTTTCCAGAAATGGAAGTAACTTAAAATGTTATTGTGTGTTTGTAATTTTAATATTTTTATCTATAGGCCTATACAGCAAAACTACAGAGCTTCCAGTA
>NW_015647024.1:65778-66316 GCF_001515625.1 Sinocyclocheilus rhinocerous
AGCCCTTCTTTCTCTCACCCGTCACTTCTTCACCAGCAGCTCTGCTGTTATGAACTGAACTGTGTCCACCTTGTTGAAAACAACCACCTCATTTCAGCTTGTTAGCAAAGAATGTTATTTATCTTAAAATGACTTAAATACCCGAGATTTAACAAACCTTTATTTCATACTGATATACACGACCAGTCAAAAGTTTTTGAACAGTAAGATTATTTATGTTTTTAAAGAAGTCTCTTCTGCTCACCAAGCCTGCTTTTATTTAGCAAGGATGCCTTAAATTGATCAAAAGTGATGATAAAGACATTTATAATGTTACAAAAGACTGCTATTTCAGATAAATACTTCTTCTGAACTTTCTATTTATTAAAGAAACCTGAAAAAAATCTACTCTGTTTTCAACAACATAATAATAATAATAATAATAATCAGAAATGTTTCTTGAGCAGCAAATCAGCATATTATACTGATTTCTGATCATGATGTGACACTGAAGACTGGAGTAATGATGCTGAAAATACAGCTGCGCATCACAGAAATA
>NW_015647024.1:66632-70345 GCF_001515625.1 Sinocyclocheilus rhinocerous
TGCTTTCGATTGGAATATATATTTAAAATGTAATTTATTCCTGTGATCAAAAAGCTGAATTTTCAGCATCATTACTCCAGTCTTCAGTGTCACATGATCTTCAGAAATCATTCTAATATGCTGATTTGCTGCTCAAGAAACATTTCTGATTATTCTTATTGATATAATTATTATTATTATTATTTAAAACAGTTGAGTACATCAGGATTCTTTGATGAATAGAAAGATCCAAAGATCAGCATTTATCTGAAATAAAATACAAATATTTTGTAACATTATACATGCACTTTTATACTAAAAGCTTGGAGTCAGTATATATATATATACAGTATATATATATAATTTTTTTTGGGGGGGGGATTATAGAAATTATTACTTTTATTTAGCAAGGATGCCTTAAATTGATCAAAAGTGATGATAAAGACATTTATAATGTTACAAAAGAGCAGGCTTGGTGAGCAGCATCGTACTGATCAAAACCTTTTGACTGTGTATTAAAACATTTTCTAAAGTGCCTAAATATCAAAATTAGTACAATATATTTGTTGAAAAATTATAATACTGAACATACTATTGAATTATTAGGCTGTGACTCATATTATTTTTGTGTTGCTGTCTCTAGCTCCCTCCCTCCCTGTACAATAAATCCATGGGAATATCTGTCTCTGCTAATTTTTTTTAATGTAACTTTACAATCGATCTTGATGTCCTTTAGCACAGTATTCTGAATGATGATAATAATGGGTTGCTACTGATAGCCTAACAGATACTAGCAGTTTATTACTCAACTAGGTTAATAAAGACAAAACTATAGTGTATTTACAGATGAAGCTGACCTGCACTTGTAGCCCTGAACAGGTCAGGGATGTAGCTGCATTTCACTGCTTCTTCTGTCCACTTCCTCGCTTTCATCGAGTCCCGCGCGTCGGTTCTGTTCGGAATCGTTTGATGGAAGCGTGGAACACACGTGAGCTGATTCGTGTAGCGGAGCGCTGACAGTCAACACTAACCGATTTATGATTTATTATCGATTTATTATCGAATGAAAAAATCAGAAATTATCTCTTTGGTACATTGAGAAGGCATACATATAAAATATTAATAATAATAATAAAAAATAAATAAATCAGGGCAGCCAGCCAAATCAGCCGCCAGGCCACTGGGAATTCTCCCAGTGCTCCCGATGGCCAGTCCAGGCCTGATGTCATACATTTGCTATATGTTGTATCACATGCAGTGACACTGAGATACTCACCCCTCACTGGTCAAAGGTGTGACGTCATTGCTCTGGCCCTGTTGTTGTTTGGCATTAGACAATGACTGTGGCTGCTCACTGTGGGATGACCTTTGACCTGATGGGCTGCATCCCATAAAAGAAGGTTGAAGACGAGTAGTTGGCAGTCTTCCTCTGGCAGGTTCTCCCCATGGCCGAGGTAAAGTAGACGTACATGAATGCGTCCATGTGTGAGGGAGTGATTGGCTCTCCTTACAGAACATGGCCCGAGCATCACAAAATGATTGTGTCCCAGAAGCAGGAAAGCTGTTTTCTTCGGCCATCGCACATCTGTGTATACTAGAGGTGGCAGATGTTGTGGATGGAGGACTTGGCACTGCGTGGCGCACAGTGGGACAGGAGGGTGGAGGCCGTGCCCTCGAGACAGGTGGAGTTGTTGGTGGAAATGTTTTTGCTTGCATAGTGGCATTCTCGCCCTCATTGTGGTTTTCACATTCTTGATAAGGCGTGGAACCTTGCAAACCTGCATTAGTCGGGGCTGTTTTGGCTGAAGACTCTGCAGGCAGATGAACAACTTTTCTAAATTTCTGGTCAAGGGTGTGTGCTGCATCTCTTTCAGAATCCAGCTCAATCACTTTTTTGTATTCCTGTTCAATGCAGGAACCCGGCAAAGCATCTTGCCTGACGGGCTGAGTCGTTGAGAAGCTCATGGAGCCTCGCTGTCTGCTTGCCCGGTTGGAGAGCACAGTCTCTCTTTGCATTGACGTGCGGAGTCTTTGCCCTCTGCACTGTAAATCATGAGCCCCCTCCTCAGTGGGCAACCCTAAACTGCTTTCAAATGAGTTGTCCATGAGCATCTCTGGGGGTGGAGGTGGGAGGCTGTCTATATCCAGTTGCTCAGGTCTGGGTTCAAGCGGATGGATGCTCTTTTTGATATTTCCACTGGTGGTAAGAGCTCCTCTGCTGTTTTGCAGCAGTGGGAGAGTGCATTTCTTGTTGCCCCTGACACTTATTGGTTTTTGGTCTAAAGGACTTTGTCTTGAATTGTCCTCCACCCCTTGGTTAAAAGTATTAATAAGCCTCTTGACAGCATTTCGCCCAGGTGGTTCTGGAGTAAACTTTGGAGGAGAGCTAGGAGGTATTGCCCTGAAAGGCCCTTTGCTGCCATACTGGAGGCCATAGTACCTGGCTGTGCACTGTCCTCCTGATAAATTTCTTCTAATCTTTGTCCAAACATGACCCTCATGTACACTTTCTTCGGGCAAATGATTTTTTCTCCTCCAGTGAGGTGTTTGCTTGTTCCTCGGGTTTCCTTGTTGCTGGTTAGGATCTGATCCTTCTGCTTTGCTACACAAACACTCGGCAGATTGTGAGCGCTTTGGTCCCCTTAAATGGCGGTACTTTAGTTTCACCTGAAAGGTATTGTCTGCAGTTTTGGGCCGTCTGGTTTTCCTTTTTAAGTTACCGGTCTTGACTTGGTCTTGCTTTTGAAGACTACCCTGTACTGAAGGATGGGTGGACTCTGGTTCAGAAGACCCACACATTGTTCCCCTCGTCTGGTCGGTCAACCCACCCTGCTCATCTTTACCACTGACTTCATTTTCAAGATCTGCATCCTCCTCCTCATAATCATCATTGTCATCATCATCATCATCACTATCTGTAGCCTCCTCATTGGCGTTAAGGAACGGCTGATCTGGAGAGCAACCGCTGGTCAAGACAGATGTTATTCCAGTGTTTTTTACAGTGGTTACAATTTTCATCAAAAACTTTGTCTAAGTGACTCAGTTTTGTTTCTGTTTTCAACAACAACAGTAGTACAGGTTAAGTTAAGTTCACAGAGGCTCTGAGCTGGAGTATTTCTAGATGTTCACTTCCGACTGAAATCCCCCTGGAACTAATGACTGCAATCTGCTGGTAAAGGCAAGGATTCAAACAGGCCAGAATGATCCAGCAGACACTGATAACAACATTAAAGTTCAAAGCTCAAGTAAGTTTTTATTATTTATTAAATGTAAAGAAATAGTACAGAAAGAGTTGTGTAATTTCTGTGCCATGGACCAGATAAAGCAACAGTGGTGTGAGTGGGGTTCTTTATTTTTGTGATTACAAGCAAGAAAGTAATTTAGCAGTATTTCAGACAATTTGTCGTTTATGATAGTGCTTCACAGAATAAAAACAAGTAATGATCAAAACAAAACAAAACAAAAGGTAAACCTTAACACATGATGACATAACCGTACAATCATTCACAACAAAAACAAAACAAAAACAAAACATCATCTAAATGAGATTATGGCTGCTACGATGGGGTGAACAGCTGCTGTTAACGAGCAGAATCACTGAAGAAAAAAGAAACAAGAATTACAACTGACTTCAGCCACAGACTTAGATAAAATCAACTGAAATAAAAGACATTAAATCTCTCAAGATCTCAGCAGAAGATGATTAATCATCTCCACAAACAGCATCACCAGCT
>NW_015647024.1:70840-71256 GCF_001515625.1 Sinocyclocheilus rhinocerous
CTTTTAGAGTGGGACCATATATGCTCCGAGCAGTGTTACTTTAACACTCGGGATTTTACTGTGTACATTTACATATTTATGTGCTTAATCAAAATACCCTGCAATTGTTCTTTTGGTACAGTATTCTAAACTGGTATATTTAAAATCTGCTAAACTGGAACAACTAAATTTACACTTAATGCACTTTAATCTTGTGTAAGTAGTGCTGAAGTCCAACTAAAGATATACTGAAGTATATTTGATTGTGCTAAAGTGGAACTATTGCAAGTATACTTTAGGTACACTTTAAATATCTTGCATTTAAAGACCAATATCATTAAAATATCGTACAATCCTCAACAATAGAGACATTAAAACACATTTAGACTTAATATTAAGAAATGTGCATTGTGCAATAAAGAAATACTCCAAATAAA
>NW_015647024.1:71287-84510 GCF_001515625.1 Sinocyclocheilus rhinocerous
TTAATTCTCAATAAAGAACTTCTGTTTTAGATACTCCAGAAATAAAGTCTAACTGGTTAGTAATGCAATAGAGTTGTGCAATCATCTTCTGCTGAGATCTTGAGAGATTTAATGTCTTTTTTATTTCAGTTGATTTCATCTAAGGCTGTGGCTGAAGTCAGTTGTAATTCTTGTTTCTCTTTTCTTCAGTGATTCTGCTCGTTAACAGCAGCTGTTCATCACTAATGCTCAATCAGCACTTAATTAATCACATAATTATCTCATTAACTTTAACACTGCTTCAGTGTTACTTTAACACCCTTTTAGAGTGGGACCATATATGCTCCGAGCAGTGTTACTTTAACACTCGGGATTTTACTGTGTACATTTACATATTTATGTGCTTAATCAAAATACCCTGCAATTGTTCTTTTGGTACAGTATTCTAAACTGGTATATTTAAAATCTGCTAAACTGGAACAACTAAATTTACACTTAATGCACTTTAATCTTGTGTAAGTAGTGCTGAAGTCCAACTAAAGATATACTGAAGTATATTTGATTGTGCTAAAGTGGAACTATTGCAAGTATACTTTAGGTACACTTTAAATATCTTGCATTTAAAGACCAATATCATTAAAATATCGTACAATCCTCAACAATAGAGACATTAAAACACATTTAGACTTAATATTAAGAAATGTGCATTGTGCACAAGTAGTACTCCAAATAAAGGTGAATTATAATTTTTATATCAGTAAGTCTCGAGCGATATGTCAGTAAATATGTTAACAGATTTGAACTATATTTAGTATAAAATAAATGTATTTTAAATATATAAATTTTTTACAAGGGTGGTTTTACCATGTTTGCAATAACATCTGAACCAGTTTATACACCATTACACCATTACATTTAGTACACTAATTCATAAATGCAGAGTCCCTATAAGTATATGTAGAAAAATGTATAAAGATACAGCAAAAATCATCAAAGCACCCTTTTAGAACCTTTAAACAATAAGTACAGTATTGGTACATTTACAATGTATGTGAGATGAAAAATCCAGTTTATTCTGGCCAGGAAGTATTTGTTTGTTAATTGTAAATGCAGTTGCTGGAAGAAGGCAAGACAGCCCCTTTATTTTTATTGAGTAGTGTGTCTTTGTCTCAGCTTGGCATGGCGGGACACTGTTAGGTCTTTACTGCCTCTATCTGTATTAAATAAGTCCACAGTCTTCATAGAACTGGAAACGTCTTTAGAAAGTGTGCTGATCTCTATCACCGATGTTCCTACACCTTGGCAGAAGATGCCTGAGTCTGGAGTGATTCGACCCGTCTCATTTAATACAGTGATGTTTGCATTGACCGTGTCATCTTTAACGCGTCTAGCCAACCTGCCTATGATCGAGGCCCTTGAGTTCTCGGACAGCTCCCACAGGACTATGTAGCACTTTGGGACAAAATGACAAAACATTATGCCATAGTTGGAGGCCAGGATGGCTGAAGCTTGAACAATGTGCCGCTGCTCTGTCTTGTTTCTCTCAATATAAATGGGAATAAAGCAAAGCCAGACAAACAGATGAATCAACATGCTGAAGATGATGACACCAGTCTCATTGAAATCATGGGGGACTTTTCTACCCTTGAAAGCAAGAAAGAAACAAATGAAGGCCAATAGAGCTATGTAACCATGCATCACCCCAAAACCTACAATGGAGCCCTCATCACAGACAACGTATTTTTCCATGCCAGTTCCAGGCCACTTTAAATCTGGGTGAGGAGACCCGAAAACCAGCCAGAACAATAGGATGATACCTTGGCCACCGGTAAGCAGGCCCAAATTGATAAGAGGCTTGTAGAGTTTTTTAAGCTTATGCTGGCTGTCTGGATCAAAGGCCATGAAAGCCAGGAAAGTGCGGTAGGCTTTAACCAGTATGCATGAGACACAGAGGGTGAAACCGAGACCGTACACGGCCTGCTGTGCCCGACACAGATGCTCGTTTGGCCTGCTGATGAACATGATTACACTGACGAAGCTGACCGCCAACCCCAGTAACATGAAACAAGACATTGTATTGTCAGCCTTTTTGATTACTATTGTGTTTCTGTGCACATAGAAAATGATGAGTGAAGTCAACACTAAAACCAAGCCTATTGCCGTGGCTGCTAACAGAGCTATGGGATAACTGTCATTCCAATCCAGATACTTCTCCTCGAATTTCCTGCATTTACTGTCTCCTTTATTAGACCACATTCCTTTGGGACATCTCAGACATTCAGGTAGATCTGAAAAAGAAAACATGTGTACAGTCATCAGATTTGCAATAGAAATGCAGAATATATAATGCTATCTGTCTTAATGAGCTTTGTTCTTTATTATTGGTACCAAAGCATGTAATATCTCTCTGGATCCCTCTGGAATACTTGATTGTGATCGCTCACTGGCGATGTTTCTGATATCTGTGTCTAGTGACTCTAAATGGATCAGTGTGTTAGTCAGCTGATGTGCTGTACTGGTTTTATGTGTCTTGTATGTTAATGTTCATCTATACATTTATTTGGTAAGTAGTGGAATGATATATAGTCATCGGCTTCACGTTGGGGTTAGTTTTTTTCTTCTTCACCATAATGACCAGCTGACTTTTACACTGTAAAAACAAATCTGTGACATTTACAGTAAAATACCGGCAGCTGTGGTTGCCAGAACTTCACTGTAAATAATATGATAGCAACATTTTAGGTTTTACAGGCTTAAATTCACAATAAAAAACGTATTTCATTAACTAATGTAATGTTAATAGACCAACATATTGAAGTACTAATATCTGTCTTGAACCATTGTAATACACTGATAACCACCAAAAACTGGTGGTGATGAGAAAGTCACATGATGAACCAAAGCTCATCACAAACAGCTTTCCACAAGCTGAGAAGGAAAATACTTATATATACAGTAGAAGGTGCACAGTGTCATTCACACAAACACTAAACACCATCACGGTGACACACTATACTGAAATAATGCAATAAACATTAATTTAACAACATTAGATGTAAGATAAAACCCTAATGTACACAACAGATAAGAAAAAACTAAGAAGAAACATAGCTATTTCAACAAAAAAAACATCAAATATGAACTGTCATGCAGGGAATTCTGGGAGTGTCAATTTACGGCTTTTCACTTTAAATTAAACAATGACTTTTTCTTTTTCACTTCCAAACTTTTTTCACTTTGTTTCAAGGTCATGCCAAGTCAAGTCTCTGTTTGTCTTGTATTTGTTCATGTTTTGGATTTAAATAAACTGCACTTACTCTCCTTCAGTGGATATTGGTTACAGATCCAGTACACACCTTACATTATTCCAGTGGTTCTCTCTGCACTATTTGTGTTTCTCCTTTATCTGAGTGCTCTCCTAATGAGCTGATGATCTGAATCAGGTGTGTTAATTAAGGGGAGTGGGGGGTGACCAGGATTAAGAGCCACTGCATTATCTTGATTAAACAGGTAGACAGACATAGACAAACGAACTGTGGAACAGCAAGAAGCAGTCGATCAGGGGAAAGTCCCAGATATACTGTGAGGAGAGTCCATGCCCTAAGAAGACCAATCAGTCAACCAGATCCCATAACAATTTCTAAGTATGACTCGCTGTTTTGGCACTGTGTTGGAAAATCTAATTAAACCGGGATGAAAATGGGTCTTTGATGTGTTCTCTCTGTTTTTAAAGAGTCAGCATGGGAGCTTCCTTAATTTGTAGAAGTGAAACAAAAGAAAGAATGAACAACAGAATGTGAATTCTAATTACCGAATCCATCAGTATAATTTCCTTCACCACACTGAACGCAGTTGTAGCAGCAGGGGATCTTAGACTGGTTCTTCACAGAACCAGGTGGGCAAGACTCTGAGCACTTGGACCAGAGGAGCTGGAGGATGAAACAGAGGTGTGCTTTAAATGGTTAAAGAAGACATTGTGACTGTGGACAATGATTGTCAGCTGTTTTCTTGTGGCTAGAATTGAAGATGGCACAACTCACTGTGTGATTTATCCACTGGAATTGACTGAGGATCTCCACGTCTCCATTTTTCAAGAGGAATTTTCCCACAATTTCAATAAAGCGTTCATCATTTTTTTCCTTCCACATTATGAGGTCGTAACCATCCGCAAAGTCACCGTTTTCATCAAAGGAATATGTATTGCCATCAAGGGTGAAATTCACACTGCGCATACTTTCCAATAGCTGCAAAAAAGTGTAAGTGTCCTTGAGATTAAAAGAAGTCCTTATTCATGGTCAATGGTTGTTAAATGCTAGTTACAAGAACTCTCCATTAATAAAAAATTGAGACAGACATATGTTACGTGAGTGAGTTTAATGTTCCCAAATGCACATTAAACTCACAGTACATGCAGAGATGGAGTTCACTGCATTTACAGTGAACCAAGTCGCTCTGAGATGCTAAACATAGCAGATCATATCGTGACTATCGTGCAGCCTCTTTTACTGTTTTTTTTTTAATGTTACATTTGATGTGACTAATTATTAGCTTCTCAACTCACGAGCCCCTATTTGGGAAACCCTGATATAGATAATGTTATTTTCTAAATATATGAATGCATTTAACACATAAAGAGTATAAATTAGCATCAGTTAATGTGTTATGAACAAACATTAACAATGAACAGCAAGCTACATTAATATCATGTTAAGGAGCTGAAACTCCCTGTAGAGAGCTGGCTTGAGAAATCTCACCTGCCAGGGAGGGAAGTTGGTATCTCCAGAGCAGGCGGTCTCGTTGCAGGTCAGCAGCGCCCTGAGCCCATGAGCGAAAGCATGTATGGCCACTCTCTCTCTGTAGGCCTCTCTCAGGTCCACTGCCTGCAGCACATCATCTACGGCGCAGGTGGAGGGTGACAGGGAGCAGTTCAGTCGCAACTGCTTGTACTCTTCTATGAAGTCATTTCTTGCTCCTGGCGTTGGCCTGAGGTTTTTCAAGTAGTCTTCGAACCCTGGTGTAATTCCCATGGAAAAGGAAAAGCCAAAGATTTTGCCCACTTTGTTGATGTCTTTCATCTTTGTTAAGAAGCGGTTCATGGACCAGGCGTCGCTCGCGATCCAAATTCTGCTCGTGTTGGTTTGGATCATCTCCTTGAAGAGTTTCTCCACCAGCTGCGGCTTCAGAATGAGCAGCACGACCTTAGCTTCAGATTTTCGTATACTCTGAGCAACATCTTTGATGTGCTTATCGACGTCAACGTGGTCCAAGTAGTGTGGAACCACTTTCTCAAAGTCAGCACATATTTTTCCCTCGGACTCTTGCATGAAGCTTTGGTAGGCCGCTCTACCGTAGTCATCATCTCCATACACGACACCAACCCAGTTCCAGGAGAAATGAGACATGAGTTTGACCAGAGCCTGAGCTTGGTAGACGTCGCTGGGAATCACGCGCATGAAGGACGGATACCGCAGTTTGTCGCTCAGGACTGGAGAAGAGGACGAGCAGCTGATCTGTTGACAGATAAACGTCATGCCTAAGTTTTCTGCAGACCGTGACTAGTTACCTGACTAAAGTTACAGAGAGTTTCACTGGGCTTAAAGCGATGGGTCACCCAAAATGGACAATTCTGCCATCAGAAAGAGAAATTATATAGCTCTTGTCACACAATGAGTCTGCTAAGCTCCAAATATGACTTGTGTGCTACATTCTACGTTTTCAAAATCATACACTAGCGTTGACTAAAGGACAGAAAATGTGTTTACAACAAGTGTTTATCAGTGATAATCTTGCCATTTTTTAATCTAGATGTGGGCCAGAGTCATGTTTTGTTCTTTTCCACACCGAAAGCATCACATGACTTCAGAATGCATGGAATATACAGTACAATGCAAGTCAGGACTACTGATTTGACAAGTGTGGCCAATGTGAACCTGTGTAGTGTGGAAAAGAGCTGCATGAAGATTCTTCAAAAATTATTTCCAGAAGAAATAAAGTCGCACAGGTTTGGAGTGGCATGAGCGTATGTAAAAGATTACAGTATTTGGGGGATTATTCAGGTAAACATTGGCTTTAACAGTTAACAAATTACCTGAGGAAACAGGTAGAGGCTGAGGAGCTTGGCGATAGCGATGGATAACTCTGAGTATCTTTCTCCCAGAATAGCTTTCACTGGCGGACGGAAGTCTGTGTAGTCCACAAGGGCCGGCAGAGATCCATTAACGGCCAGTAAATGTTCCACACAGTGCAGGGCTTTAGTGGGAGATGCACAAGGATCACAGACGTCATATCCCAGCTTTATCCCCGGAAGCAATGTAGAGTTATTGATTTCTTCAATTGTGTGGATGGCGCTCAGTAATTGTAGAAATGTGGTCAGATCAAAACTGGTAAAAAGAGAGAGAGACTTCTTAGTTCCCAGCCCTGGTGCTGGAGTACCTCAGCAGTACGCATTTTGGTTGTCTCTCTTATAGTAAAGATGTGCAGATGTAGGACAAAAAATAATGTGAACACCCATTATTATTATTATTGGTGTTACTTACTATAATTTGTGAAGTCTACACTGAAAAACCAAATGCTGTGATTCTATTTTATTTATATTTCCTTCCTCTATATTCTCAAGTTTGTACATCAGTGTAGTAAAAAAAGCCCTAGTAAAAAAGTAATGTATTTATGTAAACACTATATCATACTAAGTATAGTTCAAATCTATATTAACATATTTACTTACATATGACTCGCACAATGCATATTTCTTATTATTAAGCCTAAAATGTGTTTTAAATGCAAGATGTTTAAAGTGTATCTGAAGTACACTTGCAATAGTTTCACTTTAGCACAATCAAATATACTTCAGTATACTGTATCTTTAGTTGGACCTCAGCACTACTTCCGTCTTTAAATATACCAATTTAGTATACTGTACCAAAAGTACAACTGCAGGGTATTTTTATTAAGCACATAAATATGTAAATGTATTTGTAGTGTACTTAGCACAAAATAAATGTATTTCAAATACATTTTAGTATATTTATTTTTCACTAAGGTAAGTTGTGTTCATCAGTGTTTAGCACAAGCCGTGGGTGAAATGGGAAATGGAAGCCTGTCTGTAACCTTAACAGCCCAATTTATTGGTATTTTAAAAACAACAGTCTTTCTAACAGTCTTTTTACAGAAATACTGCAGCAAAACTCAGACCCTGTTTCCACAAAAACCGACCACAGAGAACTTCACAAAGCCAGTTTTCATGAAAGAGCTGCAACTGCTAAAAACCTTCTAGGCCTCTTCGGTCACTTTAGACAGAAAAATTTGTACGTTTTTTTTTGCTTCATCGGAATGAGATGACACTTGGTGCATTGTGAACACACAAAAAAAATCATAATAAGATTCGGATATGTTAAAGAAGGGGTTCTCAGCTCTGGCCTGCAGGAAAGTGGACCTTGAGTGCCAGAGTTGAGAACACCTGTTTTAAAGTGTTGAAAAATAAAAAGTAACACTTGGTACCTTCACGGTCAAAAATGAGCGACATAGGAAATGAATGGGGGAAAAATCTGATAAAAATTGAATGGAAAATAGCTAATAAAAATTGTATAAATATTGCATAGTATCATATAAATCTCCCCAAAATTCCAAATAATAATCAACAAATATTATTGAACAAAAATATGTTACAGTAATTTGATTTTCCTCTACAGATATTTTTGGAGAGAAGAGTGAGAAGCTGAATCTCTCTTTTTTTAATACTTTGATAACAAGTGAGTTTTCAATTATATTTTGACCACTGAACTAGTAAATGTCCCTGATTTCCATTTGAGAAATCGGGTTAGTGTTAGGAAGAATCCAAATGATAATTTTTCCCTACTGTTCCTGCTTTTGAAAACATAAGAAAGTCTTGTGCATACTCACCCAGTACAAACGAATGGCTGTGGTTTAGTTCGTTTA
This sequence comes from Sinocyclocheilus rhinocerous, assembly GCF_001515625.1. Lineage (NCBI taxonomy): Eukaryota > Metazoa > Chordata > Actinopteri > Cypriniformes > Cyprinidae > Sinocyclocheilus > Sinocyclocheilus rhinocerous. The sequence continues at coordinate 79,202 of NW_015647024.1, forward strand.
TGAAGGTCGATTACTCTAGAGTGAATTGAACTCAAAATTGCGCAGTTAACGTCTCCATCCAAGTAAGCTCCGCTCAGGGGGTTTTTGCAGTGGACCGAGCACAGCAGCATCACCCCCAGCACACAGAGCTGAAGACAGAACCTCATCATGCTGAATGTGTGCAGATATGGTGCCGAGGGGCTATTTATTCTCAAACTGGTTCTGCTTTTTGGGTGACGTGAGTCGGAAAGCTGGTTTTGGAGGTGACTGTGTCTGAACGTTACCTCTGATGTGCTTCTAGGATTTCCCATGGGCAGAAAAAAAGAGAAGTGGAGAAATTCACCTGTTCAGTCACATTTCTGTCATCCGTGATGGAATGTGAACTCATTCTGCAGGTTACAGTAAAACGGTTGTTTTCGTTTCATTTGCAATGATCAGAAATGATGGCAAAATGCAGAAATGACAGAAGCAGTGTCGTGAGCTGAGACTTCAGGATCCGGAGCTTTAGTGGGTCTGGAGGTGAAACGCTCATGCATCAGTTATGATAAATCAACATTCATATTGTTCATGTGCATTAAAGTTAGATACATGTTTAGAGAGGTCAGTAGCAGCGCTAAAAGAAAAGACACGACCAATGGGATCGGGAAATGAAAAACCAACCAAATGAAGCCATAATTAAAGTAAAAGAAGCAGTGAGAATAAAAGGAAAATGAGGGTTTCTTCATGTGAATCTGGCACGAATACTAACAGAATGTGATCTTAATACAATATAATATCCTACATATTGACACTGACATTTTGTGCCAATTAATATCTGTTGAAGTGAAATGTTGCTTTCAAATATCTGCTACCGCACACAAAAACCAGTCATGATGAAGAAATGATTCATTTTAACCACGACATTTATAGTTTATTTTTTTAATTAGGACCCCCCCATCTGAGGGTTTTCCCCCCTAAAATTATGATTAAAGACCACGCTGTGTATTGTAAATAACAATGTTTTATATTTTAAATAATTGTGTAAGTAGTAAAACAACACAAATGGGGCAAAAATGTGTTAAGTTTAGATACATTTTGAGTCTCCCGCTCCCTTGCCTCACAGTGCTTTGGTCCAAATGCCTGCTTTCCTCTTTTACATCACACACTATCACACTCACACACACACACACATATTTTATTCACTTAAACATCGGATGAAGTGATTATTTACTCTTTAATACAGATGATGCCAATGTATTTTTCGATGAGTCTGCTATGTTAGCAATAATAACGTTACCTGCTTGACGGAAAGGGTTGCCAGGTTTTCACAACAAAACCCGCCCAATCGCTTCTCAAAACTAGCCCAAACTAACCGCGTTTTCGAGGGGGTCCCCCAGTAAAAATCGCGTTCCGGGGGCTAAAATACACGTTATTGGGGTCGCTTCAACCCGCGGCAACAGTGATAAAGTAGCCCAATTCCATGGGAAAACCTCGAACACTGTGACGGTTAGTAATGTCTACAACGGACACGAGCGCTCACGGCCCGACCACAACAGCTTGACGTTGTCTAATTTGGCACGGTCTCCCTCTTTTTCTTATTTGTGTCCCCTTCAAAAATTGCTCTTGAGAAATTTTATGTTTATTGTCCCCCCCCAACTGTTAGACGAAATGTACGCCCCTGTACACAACTGTGGTACAAAGTACAAATCTCCTCTCCCGTATCAGACAACAGCTCTGAAAACTGAGACAAGATCTGCTTTTCTGACTTCTGCAGTTGATTGTAGGGTCAGCCTCACTCTTCCTTTTTACCATTTAAAAAGAAAAATAATCCATAAAAAATGCATCTCAGGTCGTTTTTCTCATTCTTCTCGAGTCAGTTTATTCGTGACTGAAATGAGAGATTCATATCATATGCTTTCATGTTACTAAGAAGCCTTAGCAGAAGTGAACATGAACCGAGTTATAATCTACAAACGTTATTAAACATCTGCTCATAATTCTGAACCTGAAAAAATGAACATGTACACAATAAAATAATATCACTACATGTTTATTTCCTTCACGTGAAACACTTCCCCAGAGAAACCAAATCATTTGATAAAGACAGACATCTGGAAAATGTTTGTGCTCATATTTCATCATGTGCATTCATCACAAACATCATCAGATTAAAGCTGGTAAAGTCAGTCTGTTCTGTTGGACAGATTCTTGAAAACCTCAGTATGTCTGAACTTGGGTTCCTGTCACATTTTGCCATCGACCCACGATGCTGTGTTTGACTTCTAAAGATATATTTGACCAATCTTTTTGGACCCAGATTGTCTTTATTTCCTGATTGATATTCTCGTGAATTTACAGCAGAGTAATAAAAACAGCGGTCTTTGGATTGGTTCCAGGAATGAGATTTTAGAACAGAAACAGAATGTAGTAAAGCTGGATCTACACAAGTCCTCACTCAACAACAGCTATGAAATAAAAACAAACTAGAGCAGGCTTACTGTTCGTGTGACATTTAATAGTTTTATCGTTCTCTTGAATCAAGCCAGGAATGTGCTGCAAGTGTTTACTTTCACTCTATTGACAAAACCATTTTAAGCAGCTCCCGTGAAACATAAACCGTCTTTGTTCAAGCGACTGCTTGAGAGCAGCATTCAGACCCAGAGATAAACAGAAATGTGTTAAACTCCAAATATGCCATAATGGAAATGCAGAGGCACAAAATGTGATATTTTGGGTGTTAAGGTGTCAGTGTGAATTCAAGTGTCAGTATGCATTATGTGAACTGAATGTGGGCAGTGCATGGTTTTACTACAGTAAACTACACTACAGTAACTATAGTAATTTACAATAGTGGATTGTGATTACTACACTGTTGACTAAAAGAATGAATACAAGCTGACGGTGCAGAAACAGTACCTTGATGTGCTTACATGAGCAATTGGATCTGGTTGGAGTAATGTAATGGAGCCCTCTAGTGGTCAGACTGATGAAAAACGGATATTAAAATGTGTTTATTAGTCTGTTTAAAAGCAGGATTGGCTGTTTTATGCAATTGACTGAGTTACTGCTAATTTTAATGACACTTAAGCGTACTGTTGTAAATCCGGGTACAGCAAGAACATGAAAAGTTTTAGTTTTTATGTAGCCGCTCAATGATTGAATTTAGTTCATTCTTAACCAAAACATTTGCTATACTGCATCTTAGAATAACACACTACAATTTATAAATATTTAAAATAACCTTAAATCATATGAAACATTTGGATGATTGACACCAAAGACAAGAAGAGATTCTGGTTCAGCAGGTGATCACACTTAACGTTTCATCAAGAAGCAGCTGCACATTTGTTGACTTTGTGATTTTATGGATAGATAATCTTAAAGCGTTAGTTCACCCAAAAATGAAAATTAGCCCACAAATTACTCACCCCCGAGGCATCCTAGGTGTATATGACTTTCTTCTTTCAGAGGAATCCAGTCAGAGTTATATTAAAAATTGTCTTTGATCTTTCAAGCTGTTTAATGCCACTCAGCGGGTGTTGCATTGCTTCAGTCCAAAAGAAGTGAAATAAAAAGCGTCCATCCATAAAATAAAGTGTTTCACACGGCTCCGGGGGGTGAACAAAGGCCTCCTGTAGCGAATCGATGCGTTTTTGTAAGAAAAATATCCATATTCAAAACGTAATAATCACTTGAATCTAGCTTGCGCTCACTGTTGTAAACAGAAGCAGTTCCGGGCGGATGACGTATGAGCGAGACTCACCGGCGCATGCGCAACACTGACCTCATACGTCATGCTCCCGGAACTGCTTCCCTTTACAACAGTGAGCGCAAGCTACATTAAAGTGATTATTAGCAGGTCAGATCGTGTTCAGACAGCAGAATTGAGACGAGTAAGAAGGGAAGTGCAGTGAGAAGAGATTCCTCCACAGAGCTCTGAATGTGAAGCCCGGATCTATGCGAGATGAACTGAGATCAGTGCTGTGAGCATCAGCACCACCTTTATATGCCATCAAACATGCAGATGTGTCTTTGTTCCGTCAGACGTTGTATCAGTCCAACCATCATCATCATACTCAAAGCCAAAATCTTAATCAGGATCATAACAGAACATGAAGTCAGTCTCTTCTCTGGAGCTTTTGCTGTGCTTCAGTCCCACTTACACTTACACAATAAAAGCTTCATACTTGTGGAGTTTCTGTGACGTAATGTTTAATGTAAATAATTATTAATGATGTAGTGTCCAAACAATATTTAATCTTAATATCATAATTATAGGCCACTGAACACAGTGAGCACTGCTCTTCACTTGAAGGTCGTCTCTGCTCCACCAGATTACTGTCAGCACTGCTGTTTATATTCAACTCTGTTGTGCTTCTCTGTCTGAACTCACGTTTGATCTGCTTTCATCCAGATCATTTGCAACACATTTTTGCAATAGTTTTGTCATTTACAACCTGAAATAAATAAATAAATAAAATAAATCAGGAAAAAAAACAAAAAACAAAAACAAAGGAAAAGGTACTGGTAATGTTCTGCCAGAACTTTATCTGTTTAGTTTCTGAATATTTCCTTTAACCCTAAAACGCAACACAATGCAATGCTTAATTCAGAATACAGGTAAAAAACCTGTGAAAACTCCTTCATATTATTACAGTAACACAGTACATTGGGCCATGCTTTTAAGGACGATTCTTGGAGTTTAAGATGAGTTGTACTTGTTTCCTCGCTGGGGTAGAGAGGAGCGGGCCTGATGAATGGCCTCCTTCAGTCTGCGTGAGGCCAGTAGTACTGTATCTCTCCACATCTCTGGCCTCATTCCTCCGCAGCCTGTGCTTCAGGGCTGATGCTGGCAGTAACAGAGCCACCGTTATCAGACGGAGCGCTGCAGCACATCCCCTGTTAAACAGAGAAACAGGGGCACATTCTGCCCAATGCATGGACCAGTGATGATCACTTCCACTCTAATGATGTCAGAGCAATGAAACAAAAACACTCTTGAAACTGACACAAAATGTTCACCATGATGGATGAATACATAATGACTCAATAGACGCGAGTACTTTTTGTAATGTGCCCTTTGATCTTATCTGATAGTCTGTTATTGATAACCTTTTTTAAAACAAACATGCTATTTCACATAACATATGTGAGCCTGCAGCACAAAAGCAGTCTTAAGTCGCTGGGGTATATTTGTAGAAATAGCCAACAATACATAGTATGGGTCAAAATTATACATTTTTCTTTTACGCCAAAAATCATTAGGATATTAAGTAAAGATCATGTTCCATGAAGATATTTTGTAAATTTCCTACCGTAAATATATCAAAACGTAATTTTTGATTAGTAAT
>NW_015647024.1:84631-86390 GCF_001515625.1 Sinocyclocheilus rhinocerous
TGTCCTATCCTAACAAACCATACATCAATGGAAAGATGATTTATTCTGCTTTCAGATGATGTATAAATGACTGGTTTTGTGCTCCAGGGTCACATATGTCTGTTTTGAAAAATCTGTAATTTCTCTGTTAACTTTTTAAAAAGTGTTTTGAGGACACACGCTTACCTATAGGAACTAAATTACAAGAAACATCTTTACCTGTGTTGTTTTTGAACGGATTAAAGGACTTTTACATGGCAGTGTGGACAGAGTCATAACAGGGTTTTATTGAACATTATTTGAATGACATTTAAGATTTATCATGATTATGATGTCAGTCATTTGAGTCGTTGAAAATGCTGCACGTGTGCAAAAGCATCACCAAACGTTCACTTTGCTCTCCAGATGGCCTGTGCTTTAGGGGATGCTGGAGCCTCGGCAGGGGAACGCTCTCACCTGCAGACGACACGGGTCTCCAGCTCACCTGTCCTGTGTGTGTCCTCCAGTAAACAGCTTGGAAAGGTGTGAGTTGTGAAAATGGAAAAATAGGACCTTTATACAGTGCATGTCGGCGTAAAGACTTTGAGTCAGTCTCTCACAGTCCTGTTTTTTATCCGTTAAAAATTGTTTCATGTGCCCAATCAATTAAAATGATTCAATTATGATATATTTAATCCAAAGTAGTCTGCAGTAGTGTTTAAAATATTTTATTACAACCCAAACCAGATGAAATGTACCATTATAGATACCAAAATAAACTTGTATTGGAGACTTTAAATGTAACGAATGTCATTTCTTTCTGTTAAATATAGTGCTGAAGACATTTTGACTCCTGTAGAAAGGTGCACTAGCCTTAAATGTAGTCCCATGATCAAACAAATACAATAAAATAATTATTCGTCATCAAGGATTGATTTCAACTGGATGTGTGATAATCATATTCTGAAGACAGCAGTATTCTCAGATATTAATAATTATGTTTTTATTATTTAGGGGTTTGGAAAAAAAAAAAACTCCCATGCTTTCTTTTTTTTTCTTCACTGCTCCGTCACACCCGAGGATGTGAAGCAAACAGCAGGTTCCACCTTCACTCGCCCGCTGCTCTCTCAGGAACAGGTTGAGAGGCACCGTCCTGGAAATCACAGTAAGCCGTCCCGAACCAGACCAGGCCAGGACAATCACACACCGTTTGGATCATGATCGCTTTAACTGGTCCATTCCACTGCTCTCCGATCAGCACATGAGGTTCATGAGGTATACAGCCACACAGCTTTCATAAATAAAACTCATATGAACTCATACAGTAGAGTTTGCATATCTCAGGTAGAAAAGTTTTAAAATCAAGACGATTGATTTGAATTCATATGCATGATGTACTTAAAATGAGGGTAAGACAACAAACAGGGAGACAATATTGCTCATGTAAGCTCGTGACCACAATGCTTTTGTACGTCTATTGCACACAGACACACACACACACACACACACACACACACACTCTCTCTGGTTTACGGGGACTCTCCATAATGGTTTTTATGCTGGAGAAACTGTATATTCTATTGCCCTACACCTAAACCTATCCCTCACAGGAAACTTTCTGCATTTTTATATTTTCAAAAAAAGTTATTATGTTTTTTAAGCCTTTTGAATTACAGGGACACAGGTAGTGTCCTCATAAACCACATTCATATTGTAATACCCATGTCATTATACAAATGTACCATCCAAACCAGTACACACACACACACACACACACACACACACACACGTTTGTATATGT
>NW_015647024.1:86469-90358 GCF_001515625.1 Sinocyclocheilus rhinocerous
CACACGTTTGTATATGTGGTTTACGGGGCTTCTCCATAGGCCTAATGTTTTTTTCTACTGTACTAACTGTATTTTATATCCAGTTTCACTAACCCTACCCCACCTACCCCTTACAGAAAACTACAGGCATTTTTAGATCAAAAAAAAAAAGTACATTAACATTTTGTATGTTTTTTAAGTCATTTGGTTTACAAGGACACAGGAAGTATAAACCTAATAAACCATATATACCAGAATTCATGCCACACACACACACATACACACACACACACTCACTCACTCACTCACTCACTCACTCACTCACTCACTCACTCACTCACTCACTCACTCACTCACTCACTCACTCACTCACTCACTCACTCACTCACTCACTCACTCACTCACTCACTCACTCACTCACACACACACACACACTCGCACGCACGGAATTAATGCCGAGACAAACACTAGCGGAACCGGTCTAGGCCACTTTGAGATGGCTGCGCTGCTTGGGGGGTTTGGGCAGGGGTTTGAGGGAGGCCGGTATGGGGAGCTTGTCCAGGCTCTTGGGGAACTGCTCGGGCGGCAGCTGCGCCAGGATCCTCTGCATAGCGATGAGGAAGAGCGGCGCCGGGTCCCGTCCGATGAGGTAGCTGAGCTTGTCCTCCCCGAGCACCTTGGACCAGCGTTCGGGCTCTTTCCGCAGGGAGCTCTTCATTTTGAAACGCATCTCCGGCATGAACATCAGCAGGTTGTCCAAGCAGGACTTCTTGGCCCCTACATTCACCTTGGAGTCCCACAGCTGCTGCAGAATGACGTCGAGCGGCGTCATGTCGTTGTGGTCCACGGCCTGCGGGGACGCGCCGTTGCCTAGCAACAGCATGACGGCGTCCGCGCGCAGCAGCTCGCAGGCCAAGTGGAGCGGGGTCTTGCCGTCCTCCAGGTGGAAGCAGCCGCCGCGGTTCATGTAGGAGCGCAGGCCCGGCTGCCGATGCGCCACCTGCAGAATGTGGCCCAGTATGTCCCGCCTGTCGTAGCGCACGGCCATGGCTAGGTGCGGCGCGGAGGACGGGCAGCAGCAGAAGCGCTCCCCGGGCATGGCCAGCGCCTCGTGCGCATACTGGCTGAGCAGGAACTGCGCGTACGCCCGGTGGTCGTGTACGATCGCGTAGAGCAGCGCCTCGGACGGGCTGTACGTCCTCTGCTTGGCGTCCTCCTCCCAGTAAAACGTCTCCATGGTGCGCATGTCCTCGAGCATCCACACGGGCTTCAGGTCCCGCACCGCCTGATAGAACAGGAACGAGATGATCTTGTGCTGCTTGCGCTCGTCGTCCATCTGGGCGCTGACGGGATTCAGGCGGAGAGCGTCATTCTGTGCGCGCAGCCAGACGAGATTCGGCGGAGCTCATGTTGCTTCAGTCGCTCAGCAGCGATGCGTCTGTCACTGACCCCCCTCTCCGCAGTGAGAGCGCAGTGCGCATGCGCGGACTCTCCCGGCTCGCTTGCTGCATGCGCACAGAACAATTATGTTCGCCCAGTTGCTCCTTTTGTCATCGCTGTGGTTTGTGAAAAGGAATTCATCCACACATTTCCACAAAGTAGGTTTTTGGTGACTCTGGGGGGAAAAAAAGGCCCTTTTCATATTAAGTTTATAATGATTTTACAGTTTTTTAAAAATTGCTTAGGCACTAAAAGTGGTGCTTGAGGCGCACTCAGTGAAACCATTCACTCATACACCTAATCTTTAGACCAAGTCTGCAACACTACATGCACATCACATGCTTTAAACTCAGTTTGCTATTGTAAAACAAACTTTTCGCAAAACCATAAACACAGTTCTCTACATTACACACATCAGAAATGAACAACTCCAGTGTTTCATTTACATGCCACATTTACTGAAGCGCTACAGCCAGGGATCATGAGTGAAAACACTTACACATCATTCCTTCACTTAGAAATCAAAACTCAGTGTTTGGAGAAAGATTTTTTTTTTACCCCCTTGCATTTCTGTTTGGCTCAATCTCTCTGTACTGTATACACACACACACACACACACACACACACACACACACAGGTTTGTTTTTGTGAAAAGTGGGGACATCCCATAGGCGTAATGGTTTTTATACTGTACAGACCGTATATTCTATTGCCCTACACCAACCCTACCCCTAAACCTACCCCTCACAGGAAGTCAAGTCAAGTTTATTTGTACAGCGCTTTTCACGATACAAATCATTGCAAAGCAACTTTACAGCAAATTAAGTTTCTACAATATTTAGTGGTAGCTTATCAGTGGTGACTGTCAATTAATGTACATATGGCAGAAATGTACGGAAAAATCAATTTAAGACGTAATAAAACAGACGATGAACACTATTAACAGCAATTATTATATGATGCAATCAAACTTATAGCAAAATGTGGTAGTTCTGTATGTTGTTTCAGGGTTGGCATCATCTGAGGTCCTCTGAGGGGTTGGCATCATCTCTTCTCAGGTGTTCTGGATCCAGACTGAAGCTTGTGTAAATCATACATCCCGTGGCAAAAACATGTTCTCATTCAGAAAACACAAACACACAATATAATTGACTCAAGCATCAAAAAAATGAACTCAAACAGACACATTTATCCCTGTGTGAACATTAAGCAGCAAAACTGATGACACACAGCTCAGAATCTCAGGGTGATATGAACAAGAGCACAGCTCTGGAAAATGAATCCTGGTAGTGCAAGACAAAGAGGAAGAGGAGGGGAAAATAAAAACTAAGGGGCTGAGGTCAAAGGTCATTAGCTCCTGATGAAATACAAAACACTCTAGTTGAGCATGTTCTTCTGCATGCACTGATAATGAGGGAAGTTAGCCTACAGCTCATCTACAAGGTTTCAATACTACTTACACATACAATATAATTACAGTACATACCAGCAGTACTTCAGAAGAGAGAGCTTTCATTGTTCTATGTACAGTAAATACTCTAGCACATGTTATACACCCTCAGACTCATTACTGTTGGACTGATTTGTAGCCAAGTATGTACTGTATTTGTGCAGAACTGAGAGACGACGGTCTAGGCGAGGCAGAGAAGTGTTTTGTCAGAAGAATAAGTTTTGTCAGCAGAGCGCGTACACACCTCACGCTGCTTGCGCGCGCCCAAAGACAGTTGGACATAGTGGTGTATTAGAGGTAAAAAATTATATAAATACTGTTCGGTTTCTGGCACAAACCGATCGTTTCGTGTCTTAGGACATCAATGTGTCGTCACGAGCCGCAGGGTTTAATTTGGATTTGTCTGTGCATGTTTTTTTTACTCTCATAGATTTTGTTACCATTGCCATGCATTATAAGACTGACAGACTTGTAGCGTCTGGACCAATCAAACACACAATTTTTCATTTGATTTAACAAATCAGTTATTCATTAGATTAACAAATCGTCACAGGGGGGTAAGCAGATAAATATCACATTTTCATTTTTGGGTGAACTATCCCTTTAAGGCTGATAAGAATTTGAGTTTGCGTCCCAAAAACTGGATAAACCAGAAATACTCGACCAAAACAGCACAAGAGTAGTGGGTGGATATCAGTCAGGGGCAGGGTTAGAGTAAAGGGACGGAACATACAGTTTGTACAGTATAAAAACCATTACACCTATGAAGAGTCCCTGTGTGCGTGCGCATGTGTGTGTGTGTGTGTGTGTGCGCGCGCATGTGTGTGCGTGTGTGTGTTTGAGTGTGTGTGTGAGTGAGAGTGTGTGTGTGTGTGTCTGTGTGTGTGTTTGTTTGTGTGAGTGTGTGTGTGTTTGAGAGGGTGGGTGTGTGTGTTTGTTTGTGTGAGTGTGTGTGTGTGTGTGTGTCTGTGTGTGTGTGTTTGTTTGTGTGAGTGTGTGTGTGTGTGTGTGTCTGTGTGT
>NW_015647024.1:90664-94967 GCF_001515625.1 Sinocyclocheilus rhinocerous
GCGCGCGCGCGCATGTGTGTGTGTGTGTTTGAGTGTGTGTGTGAGTGTCTCCTTAATGAATCCGTAAACATTTTATATGAATGCAATATGTGTGAATAATGCCATATGAATGAATATGAATGCAATTAATGTTCAATAACGGTTGGTTTAAAACATTTAATTCATGACATTTTCCCATTTTCAGTGACCTAATCTAAAGCGAGAACTAGTCACTCCTTATTACCATTTAACAATTCCTTTACTACAAGCTAATTAAACAATAATAATTTGGTTAATTTTAGTGATAATGAATGAATTACTCACTATTTGTATGGAGTCTTTTAATGTATTAACTACAGTTTATAAACTATGAATTAACAATAAACTAACAGTTTGCAAAATTGTAAGTTTAAAACAAAACAAAACACAACCAAAAACAGGTGAGTAACATCTGCAGCATCTTTATTCTCTAGTGTACACCATGTGGTTTGAATTGATACTTTTCTTTTCTTTTGTAGTTCATTACTGTAGCAATGGAAACTACCTCGATGCTGCAAGAGGAACAGCAGCCAGTCAACTGAGGAAAAATACATCTCTGGTGAGCATCTCTGTTTTCTGCTGTAGTTTATGATTTGCATTCATTGCAGTATGACACTGTCATGATATTCAGACACAGGGACAGAAGGTGAACTTGAGTGTGGCTTTATTGGATGAACTGAATGTGAAACAAACAGGAATGCAGGTAAGATGACAGATGAGATGCACCTAACAGCACTGGCTTGTAGCATCAACGAGACTGTTAAACGCTTTAATGCTTTAGAGGTGATAGAGACTGAGTAGAGGAGGAAATAAAAGGAATTAAAGGAAATAAAAGGGTGACAGGAAGAACCTCAAGTGTTTCATTAGTGCAGAATTAATGCATTTGTGTGGTTTTCCTCTCTAATCAATCTGCATGCAGCCATGTCAGCATCATATAAAAATTGAGAATCCGGGAATAACATTCAGTTTAACATTCTGCTGTTTGACAAAATGGTTAAAAATGTTTCTGTAAAAATAAGTACACCTTCTATCTTGTGTCCAGAAGAGGGCAGTACTGCGTCATAATTCACGCGCGCACGACAGACTCAAACACTGAGGTTCAGTACAGCAAATACATCTTCATTCACCATGCAAACTTATGAAACTGAAGTTTATGAAATATTCTGTTAGTGTCATTTCCATGTAATGTTTTCAGGAAATGTTGTACTGTATGATCATGTTTCTGATTATAATGAAACATGAATATCCCTTTATTTCTACTTCCTTCAGTTCAAAATACTTTTCTGCTTGTGCTCAGATTTAGGAATTGATCTGGAATTGAAGGAGTTCTCAAATCATTTCTGAATGATGCTTGAGAACTCAGTGTCACAAAAAGATCTGTAATACTAGTACTCATCGATTAGAAGGAGAGCGTCTGTAATCATCAGAAGTGTCCTGAGATGCTCGTGTAGTGTGTGTTCGCTGGCAGTCCACTATGGCACGTGCTTCTCACTGATCCTGGTGCATCATGGCTCCTGTGAATCCCAGTAATGAGTTACTGTAGCACAATCACAGCTTCTGCCGAACGTGTCGTCCAGCACGCAGACTCAGTGAAGACTGCTCTCAGCATGAATGTAGCTGCTTCTCCAGGCTATACACAGCAGACGTGTGCTTCACTCAGACGGTTCTCTGTGAGCGCTGGTCCGTATCCTGCGCGAGATAAACCCAAGACCAGCATGCTTTAGTCATGCAAACAGCCCTGTAACAATAGGGACCTCTCTATAATTAGCCTGCACAGCTCGACCCAGTAAATAATGCACATGCTCGGCAGGTCGCCGGATGAGGGGTTCTGGCCTGTTTTATAAGACAATGATTCAACTGCCAGAGCTCCGTTTATCACACGCTCCCCAAAGACTGTCTGATCCACAGAAGGGTTCATCTGAAAGAAAACCACCCTGAACCCAAATGAAAGACCACAGAAACAGCTGTAGTGTGAATGCGTTTGTGGTTTTGAGCTGTAATGCATGTTAAAGTATATACAGTTTGGCATGTTGTCACTGATCTGTGGTTCTTGCTCACTCCTTCATTTCTTCCAGGGTTTGGGTCAGTGGTGCATGAATTCATCCTCAAAACCCTCAATAAAACCACACAACACTACTCAGATGATATTTATCAGATTCACAGACGTTTCAGAACAGTTTCTGTTGACTCCAATGCGTTTTGTGAGGTGAATTATTGAAGGCCCTGATTAATGTTACTTTAGTTTTTATTTTCTCCATGTGAAATCTGGATCATGAAGCAAAGCATCTGTTTTGTCAGATGACATCTGTCCAGGCGGGAGTAGAATCAATGTGTATCTCATGATCTAATACTCATTCCAGGGATTGACCATGCTATACCTCACTACATTGACACTTATGCTTAAATAAGGGGAAAGAAAAATCTTACAAAGAAATGATGCTGTTTGTTGTGGAGATGTGTGAGATATCATTACTGAGCAATCAGATTTAAAACATTATTTCACCATAAATTAAAAAACTCATTTTCATGCCATTTTGACCATTTCATTTCTCACAGAGCACTGCAGTAATGACGTGTGTTTGTAGGTCAACTCACAGATTAATATCACAACAAAAACCAATAGGATGTTTCTATTGGCTTTTGGATTATTGGAGAAAATCAGCTCTGTGACCAGCACAAGTATATGATTGTTAGAGTATTTGTACATCGTGATAATTAATATCATTATTATTTTTTACAAATGAACACATTTGTTATGAATTTTGAAGCCTAAATACAATAAGCAGAATTATAAACACAATGAGGCTGTGAAAGCAATGAGTTTATGACTTTACCTGTTCAGGGTGATGTTTAATGTCTCAGACAACCTCTGTAGTATAATTTGGACACTTGTTAGCAACAAATAAAAGCTTTTAAAAAACCACAAGGGGTGTTACTGATGCATTTTATGTCACAGAGTAAAATGTTTGTGTTCACCGCCATTTAACCAAAAAACCCACTGGCTTCAGGACGATGGGACCAGAAGAACTGGAGAGTGAACTTGTTTCTGGGTTTTGGCCTACGAAAGCACATCATCCCTGCAGCGCTGTATTTGCAAAGGAATAACAAGAAAGGAAAATACATTTTCTGTATGGCTTTATTTCATAAAGTGTCAGTACGGCTCTGCCAGTGTATTTACACTTCATTAAAATATTGTCGCAGACCACCACGCACGGTTAACGTGCATCCCATCTGAAGCAGAAATGGTTATTGCGCACATAATTAGTGCTGTTGCAACCTGCAAAGCATTGCTCTAATGTACCACACGAGATCACAATCCATAGACAGAGTCTGCTCTATGCTGCTTTCTATTGTTTCTATAATTCTTTCATGTTATTCCTTTCCAAATGAGTGAGTTTTCTGTGGGGAAGTGATGAATAACATACTGGTCACTCTTTCTCATGAAATGAACAGGGGCTAATGATATAATCGCTCTGGCTGAAACCTCATTCTTTACTGAACTCATTCAGTGCACTGTCCGATTCATCTCACAAGCTGACTTGAAACAGCTGGATAGAGCTCAGCTCAGCGGCGTCTCATCTAGCGACTCTCCTCAGTCTTGAGAGAGGTGACAGAATCAACCATAGCGCTTTCTCTCTGATGCTCAGAACAACAGGACAGATGTGTGATGCCGTGATTGTGATGTTTCAGTCCATCCTCCAAACCGATGCTCACTGCTGTCAGAACTACTCTCGCTCCTGAGGAATCACAGCAGACCCGAGACGTACCGTGACCAACGCTGATGCAGCGATATGCTTTTGTTGGTTAACTAATCTATAATATTTAATCCACTCTATTTCCACTCCAATCGTCATTTATACTGAAGGAGAGAAAGAACTGGGCATGGACACATTGCACTAGACGTTTGATATCTTCATCTGTAAAAAATAAACAAGTGATTGAATGCTGAAGGTTCCTCAGCGCTCTCACTACCATCTGAAAGAGTCAGACAGACGGCCTGTAGACGAGACAGTGAGTTACAGTCAGTCAAACATGAAAGGACATGAGCCAGTTTGAACCAGTTTCTTTTTTCCATATGCCTCATTCCAGTGATAGAATCAATGGCTACATAACAACAACAATAATAATAATAATAGTAATAATAATAATAATAATAATAGTTTATTTTATATAGTGCCTACTAACACACACACACACACTCACACACACACACTTACACGCGCACACACACACTTACACGCGCACACACACACACACACACACACACACACACACACTCTCACTC
>NW_015647024.1:95102-99458 GCF_001515625.1 Sinocyclocheilus rhinocerous
TGTGTGTGTGTGTGTGTGTGTGTGTGTGTGTGTGTGTTTGTTTGAGTGAGTGTGTGTGTGTGTGCGCGCGCGCGCATGTGTGTGTGTGTGTTTGAGTGTGTGTGTGAGTGTCTCCTTAATGAATCCGTAAACATTTTATATGAATGCAATATGTGTGAATAATGCCATATGAATGAATATGAATGCAATTAATGTTCAATAACGGTTGGTTTAAAACATTTAATTCATGACATTTTCCCATTTTCAGTGACCTAATCTAAAGCGAGAACTAGTCACTCCTTATTACCATTTAACAATTCCTTTACTACAAGCTAATTAAACAATAATAATTTGGTTAATTTTAGTGATAATGAATGAATTACTCACTATTTGTATGGAGTCTTTTAATGTATTAACTACAGTTTATAAACTATGAATTAACAATAAACTAACAGTTTGCAAAATTGTAAGTTTAAAACAAAACAAAACACAACCAAAAACAGGTGAGTAACATCTGCAGCATCTTTATTCTCTAGTGTACACCATGTGGTTTGAATTGATACTTTTCTTTTCTTTTGTAGTTCATTACTGTAGCAATGGAAACTACCTCGATGCTGCAAGAGGAACAGCAGCCAGTCAACTGAGGAAAAATACATCTCTGGTGAGCATCTCTGTTTTCTGCTGTAGTTTATGATTTGCATTCATTGCAGTATGACACTGTCATGATATTCAGACACAGGGACAGAAGGTGAACTTGAGTGTGGCTTTATTGGATGAACTGAATGTGAAACAAACAGGAATGCAGGTAAGATGACAGATGAGATGCACCTAACAGCACTGGCTTGTAGCATCAACGAGACTGTTAAACGCTTTAATGCTTTAGAGGTGATAGAGACTGAGTAGAGGAGGAAATAAAAGGAATTAAAGGAAATAAAAGGGTGACAGGAAGAACCTCAAGTGTTTCATTAGTGCAGAATTAATGCATTTGTGTGGTTTTCCTCTCTAATCAATCTGCATGCAGCCATGTCAGCATCATATAAAAATTGAGAATCCGGGAATAACATTCAGTTTAACATTCTGCTGTTTGACAAAATGGTTAAAAATGTTTCTGTAAAAATAAGTACACCTTCTATCTTGTGTCCAGAAGAGGGCAGTACTGCGTCATAATTCACGCGCGCACGACAGACTCAAACACTGAGGTTCAGTACAGCAAATACATCTTCATTCACCATGCAAACTTATGAAACTGAAGTTTATGAAATATTCTGTTAGTGTCATTTCCATGTAATGTTTTCAGGAAATGTTGTACTGTATGATCATGTTTCTGATTATAATGAAACATGAATATCCCTTTATTTCTACTTCCTTCAGTTCAAAATACTTTTCTGCTTGTGCTCAGATTTAGGAATTGATCTGGAATTGAAGGAGTTCTCAAATCATTTCTGAATGATGCTTGAGAACTCAGTGTCACAAAAAGATCTGTAATACTAGTACTCATCGATTAGAAGGAGAGCGTCTGTAATCATCAGAAGTGTCCTGAGATGCTCGTGTAGTGTGTGTTCGCTGGCAGTCCACTATGGCACGTGCTTCTCACTGATCCTGGTGCATCATGGCTCCTGTGAATCCCAGTAATGAGTTACTGTAGCACAATCACAGCTTCTGCCGAACGTGTCGTCCAGCACGCAGACTCAGTGAAGACTGCTCTCAGCATGAATGTAGCTGCTTCTCCAGGCTATACACAGCAGACGTGTGCTTCACTCAGACGGTTCTCTGTGAGCGCTGGTCCGTATCCTGCGCGAGATAAACCCAAGACCAGCATGCTTTAGTCATGCAAACAGCCCTGTAACAATAGGGACCTCTCTATAATTAGCCTGCACAGCTCGACCCAGTAAATAATGCACATGCTCGGCAGGTCGCCGGATGAGGGGTTCTGGCCTGTTTTATAAGACAATGATTCAACTGCCAGAGCTCCGTTTATCACACGCTCCCCAAAGACTGTCTGATCCACAGAAGGGTTCATCTGAAAGAAAACCACCCTGAACCCAAATGAAAGACCACAGAAACAGCTGTAGTGTGAATGCGTTTGTGGTTTTGAGCTGTAATGCATGTTAAAGTATATACAGTTTGGCATGTTGTCACTGATCTGTGGTTCTTGCTCACTCCTTCATTTCTTCCAGGGTTTGGGTCAGTGGTGCATGAATTCATCCTCAAAACCCTCAATAAAACCACACAACACTACTCAGATGATATTTATCAGATTCACAGACGTTTCAGAACAGTTTCTGTTGACTCCAATGCGTTTTGTGAGGTGAATTATTGAAGGCCCTGATTAATGTTACTTTAGTTTTTATTTTCTCCATGTGAAATCTGGATCATGAAGCAAAGCATCTGTTTTGTCAGATGACATCTGTCCAGGCGGGAGTAGAATCAATGTGTATCTCATGATCTAATACTCATTCCAGGGATTGACCATGCTATACCTCACTACATTGACACTTATGCTTAAATAAGGGGAAAGAAAAATCTTACAAAGAAATGATGCTGTTTGTTGTGGAGATGTGTGAGATATCATTACTGAGCAATCAGATTTAAAACATTATTTCACCATAAATTAAAAAACTCATTTTCATGCCATTTTGACCATTTCATTTCTCACAGAGCACTGCAGTAATGACGTGTGTTTGTAGGTCAACTCACAGATTAATATCACAACAAAAACCAATAGGATGTTTCTATTGGCTTTTGGATTATTGGAGAAAATCAGCTCTGTGACCAGCACAAGTATATGATTGTTAGAGTATTTGTACATCGTGATAATTAATATCATTATTATTTTTTACAAATGAACACATTTGTTATGAATTTTGAAGCCTAAATACAATAAGCAGAATTATAAACACAATGAGGCTGTGAAAGCAATGAGTTTATGACTTTACCTGTTCAGGGTGATGTTTAATGTCTCAGACAACCTCTGTAGTATAATTTGGACACTTGTTAGCAACAAATAAAAGCTTTTAAAAAACCACAAGGGGTGTTACTGATGCATTTTATGTCACAGAGTAAAATGTTTGTGTTCACCGCCATTTAACCAAAAAACCCACTGGCTTCAGGACGATGGGACCAGAAGAACTGGAGAGTGAACTTGTTTCTGGGTTTTGGCCTACGAAAGCACATCATCCCTGCAGCGCTGTATTTGCAAAGGAATAACAAGAAAGGAAAATACATTTTCTGTATGGCTTTATTTCATAAAGTGTCAGTACGGCTCTGCCAGTGTATTTACACTTCATTAAAATATTGTCGCAGACCACCACGCACGGTTAACGTGCATCCCATCTGAAGCAGAAATGGTTATTGCGCACATAATTAGTGCTGTTGCAACCTGCAAAGCATTGCTCTAATGTACCACACGAGATCACAATCCATAGACAGAGTCTGCTCTATGCTGCTTTCTATTGTTTCTATAATTCTTTCATGTTATTCCTTTCCAAATGAGTGAGTTTTCTGTGGGGAAGTGATGAATAACATACTGGTCACTCTTTCTCATGAAATGAACAGGGGCTAATGATATAATCGCTCTGGCTGAAACCTCATTCTTTACTGAACTCATTCAGTGCACTGTCCGATTCATCTCACAAGCTGACTTGAAACAGCTGGATAGAGCTCAGCTCAGCGGCGTCTCATCTAGCGACTCTCCTCAGTCTTGAGAGAGGTGACAGAATCAACCATAGCGCTTTCTCTCTGATGCTCAGAACAACAGGACAGATGTGTGATGCCGTGATTGTGATGTTTCAGTCCATCCTCCAAACCGATGCTCACTGCTGTCAGAACTACTCTCGCTCCTGAGGAATCACAGCAGACCCGAGACGTACTGTGACCAACGCTGATGCAGCGATATGCTTTTGTTGGTTAACTCATCTATAATATTTAATCCACTCTATTTCCACTCCAATCGTCATTTATACTGAAGGAGAGAAAGAACTGGGCATGGACACATTGCACTAGACGTTTGATATCTTCATCTGTAAAAAATAAACAAGTGATTGAATGCTGAAGGTTCCTCAGCGCTCTCACTACCATCTGAAAGAGTCAGACAGACGGCCTGTAGACGAGACAGTGAGTTACAGTCAGTCAAACATGAAAGGACATGAGCCAGTTTGAACCAGTTTCTTTTTTCCATATGCCTAATTCCAGTGATAGAATCAATGGCTACATAACAACAACAATAATAATAATAATAGTAATAATAATAATAATAATAATAGTTTATTTTATATAGTGCCTACTAACACACACACACACACTCACACACACACACTTACACGCGCACACACACACTTACACGCGCACACACACACACACACACACACACACACACAC
>NW_015647024.1:101525-126266 GCF_001515625.1 Sinocyclocheilus rhinocerous
ACACACACACACACACACACACACATGTCTGGTTTGCTATCCTTGTGGGGACTCTCCATAGGCGTAATGGTTTTTCTACTGTACAGACCGTATATTCTATTGCCCTACACCAACCCTACCCCTAAACCTACCCCTCACAGGAAACTTTCTGCATTTTTAGATTTTCAAAAAAACTTCATTATGTGTGATTTATAAGCTTGTTTATCCTCAATTTAGGTCCCCACCGCCGTGACACGAGTCCCCATGAGTCTGTGTGTATATTCAGGTTTAAGTCCCCACCAGAATAGAAAAACAGGTACACACACACACACACACACACACACAGACACACACACACACATTTTTGAAATGATTCATCTAAATGTGTCCTCCACATCCACAGATATGGATATGAATTTGAATCACAGAGTCTTTCTTCACAGAACTGCACTTCAGTATTTTTTAAACTGGTAAGGTAAAAGTTATGATATGATTTAGTTTTGCTGTACAACTCAGATACACAACTGTCAACAAAATGTCAGACTGATTAATTTATTATGAATAATCTGATCTTTTGGTTTGTGTCCATCAAGATCCAAATGAAAATATGATCAAAAAGATGAAGCACCTTTCATTTGTGAAAGATTTAATTTAATGGATTATCAAAAATAGATGTATACAAACTTGAGCATTGAATTTTCAGGAAAAAGTAAATTAATTAATAAATCTGAAGTTGTGATTTTCACTGTTTCCTTGTGCTTTTTCAGATTTGTTTTTATTTTACTATGTACCATTTTCAAAATCGTACTATTTTCACTTCAGTTGCTAAACATTGGTTTCATTATCATTAGTGTGCCGCTTCAGTGTCACTGTAGTTTTACCGCATGGATACATTTCTATGCAGTTGTGTTTTAGTTTCAGTAATCCAGACTCATGTTACAGCGTGCGATCGGTCTCGTCCGGTGTAGACATGGTGATGATCCACAGGGCTGGTGCAAGAAACTACAGTGGAGAAAAAGAAATATCAAAAACTGTGAATGAATCGAGACACTGACCTCTGTTTCTGTGATTTTCCAGCACCTCAGACGAGCCGCCAGCGTCCTCCTGAACTCCATATAAACGCAGCGGTCACTGGCTGAATCCTTCAGGAAGGAACTGGGCTGTATAAAGCAGAGTCACTCCTGTTAATAAACGAACTGTGTTTGAACAGAACCCGATGAAACACTCAGAAGAGGAGTGACACCACATTCTGCAGTGTGAATGCTGCCTACAGTATATGAATAACAGTGAACCCAAAGCAATAGATGAACTAGGCCAGTGGTTCTCAACCTTTCTCAGTCTACAGCCCCTGTATGAGAACCACTGAACTAGCCTTTTGGTTGTTATTATTAAGTGACTTAAAATAACACAATAGACATGTTTCATGATATTTTCACATCCATTTTTCATTACTAATGTCTCATGTCTTTCCATCACCTTTGTAAATACAGGAATATATAAAAACATCACATGTAAACAGCCAGCTTCAAATATCTGAGGATTCGTTGAAACTGTACACACGATTTCTCAAAAAATGAATGAACAAGAACTTGAAGAGAGTGAGATAAATGCCATGAAGTTTCAGAAATTCTCTTTCATCAAGAAAGAGGAGCGTTTGACCAACAAGATAAAAAATATATACATTTTTATATTCATGACACATATAAACAGTGTTGCACATGAAGATATTCACAGAGTCTTTATGCGGCTCTTCGGGGATGCTGTTGTCATGACAATTTGCTACAATGTCCTCTGTCTATGTGCTTCAATTCCCATACCAGCCTTGAAAAACTGCAGCAGCACACCAGTCTGTCCCACAGTTCTTCCACATTCATTCCAACCTGTCCGATTCAGACACAAATAAAGATCACACACACACACACACACACGTCTCACACCAATGACTCAGCACAGCAGACTGGGGGGCATTCACTAAGAATGAATCGCGGCCACTGACGAGTCGCCTGCGAAGGTTTAGGAATTATGCAGATCATGTAAAGGCCGTGACACACCAAACCGACATCAAAGCACTAGCGGTGACTAAAGATGGCTGTGTTGTTTCCTCATGTCATGCTTGTCTGGGCTATAAAGTTGTGCTTGAACACACTGCAGCCAACGGCCAACTAGCAGGTACAGTCTGCGTGAGAGGAATGAACTGTCTATACCAGCAGGTGTCAATAGTCTATACTCCTCATTCAAAAATCAAGCGTAGCATTAGTTCTGGCAGGTCACGTTAGTCAAGATCGCATCAGCTGACTCTCAGCTGATCCCCATCAACCTATAGGAATACGACACCTATCTAAGCATTCATATATAAGGTCCCTCAGTATTATCAGCAGTTTTAGCATTGCTCAATAGCTAATTACCCTCCTCCATCCCCAGCTCCTCCTCTGTCAGTCAGGATTCAGCCTTCTGATTCTCCTTTGAATCAGACTAATTCTAAAATGTGCACATAACATTATTGAACTTTAACGATATCTGCAATACATTTATGTTGGTTCTGTTCTGTTTACCCTGGGGGGGTTATCGCTGCTCTCTCTGCTCTCATCCATGCTAGGCTGCATGGATGCGCAGGGAGTTCTTGCGATATACAAACCACAAACAAAGCTGCGCTTGCTTACAATTTTGAATATGAATGTTAATCACTTTCTTCATTCCGGCTCATGCTGTTATGAAAATTGATGAGATAAGATGAGATGAGAGAAAATTAGTCTTGACTTCTTTGCTTGCTTCGATCACTTTCGCTTTTATTCCTGTGGTCTGACTTTTTCACCAAGCCTAACAGCCAATCAGAGTTCTGTCTCTCACCGACGCCACCAATCCGGATGGACACCAGTTCAACACACTACAAAAACTAAGCTGATTGACGCTCAACCATGACCCGATGTTGGTGTGTCAGGACCTTAATGGCACAAAGGCTCCCATGCAATCTGCTTCCAGACTCGTGGGTCAATTTTAGGATGCATCAGACCAGCATGATCTGACAAACTTTCCTGTGACTTCACAGCATCAGTCCACCACTGTGATCCACACAACTGAATCAACTCTTCAAAATACTGAAGGCCCTCCACTGCACCGGATGAAAAAATCAGATGGTGCGCGTACAGTATGCGCATACTATTCGGTATTCCGGTAACGAAATTTGCATCACGCACTGTACGCGGACCCTCGTGTATGCGTAAAAACCAAAGTATACTTTGGGCTTAATTGCAGCAGGCAAATTGTGTGAATAGGGTGCAAGCTACACTGAGTCTACTTTACTTAGAAATTAGGCATGCTGAAAACCAAGGGTCATTAGAAAGATTTGACAGGTTTTTGTGCTGAAAAACTGCATCTAGAGTGGTGCAACCATTTCGTGAATTCACCCCCTTAATGCTGCATCTGTTCTGGATATGGCAAGGCGAAAAACAACAATAAAAAATATATATATTCAGAGTCATGCAGGATGGAGTTTATATTGTCTCTCTTCCTGTACGTTTCGGCCCCTATACAGTACTCTCCATAACCCACTCAGAGCTCTCACTGGTGCCTTTGCTCCCGCCACTGTCCCCTTCCTCATCGCACTGCAGCAGCATGCTGTTCACCGACAGGCTGCGTTTGGTCCAGATGCTGCTGATCCTGCGCGGGTACGAGCACAACTGCTGCGCCGTGGACACTGTGAAGTCGCCCATGTCGAACGAGTGGCTCCTCTTGGGTTTGGAGTCCAGAGGCAACATGAGCAGCTTGCTAAGCCGCGAGTCCAGCGTCCGACCCAACAGAGGCTCCTTGTCAGTAGGGCCCGCTGGGGCCGAAGCAGCAGCCGCGCTCGCCGGGCCCCCGGACGGACGTGGCTCCTTGCCCTGGCCCCGAAGCTCCAGCGACGTGAAGGCCCCTAGAAGCTGGTCTAAGTTGGTGCGAGGCTTAGGAGGCGCGGACCTCCAAATGTTGGCGAGGGCACTGTTGGGGCTGTAGGGCGTGGGATCTGCTGAACCCGAGGAGGAAGAGGAGGAGGAAGAGGACAAGCTGCTCTGGAGCGAACCACACTTGAATTCCACCACTTCGTCCTGCATGCTGACTTTAGGCTTGAGCTTGGGTGCCAGCAGAGGCACTCCGTTCTGGCCCAGCCTCCCTCCATTGGTTTGAGAGTGTGTTTCACTGACGTTGCTCAGCTTGCTGACAGGGGTTTCACCGCCCCCTCCGCCGTCCCCCGCCTTGTAGCGCACCATCAGGATGACGATAAACACCAGCAGCGTGGCCACGATCACGCCGCCCACCACCAGGATCATGGTGCCGCCCAACAGCTGCCCATGCAGAGACTGGCACTGCGGGTACTCGTCCCTGGTGTAGAACTGCACGCAGCCCACCACATTAGTGGCAGTGAGCGTGGTGGCGCTGTCGTCCCAGGCGGCCAGCACACACAGGTCATACAGAGTCCCAGATACCAGGTTGGTGACATGGAAGGCCTTACTGGAGGGAGGAATCATCCTGCAAACACACAGTGACAAACTCATTATACATCAAACACAGTTCACATCAACTGAATCGATATAATACAGTGAAAGTTCAGTTATTAGCATTATTCACTGCAGACTTCTTTACATTTAGATTATACATTTTATAGACCAGTGTTTCCGCCATGTTTCAGATTGAAGTAGTTTTCAACCCTGTTCCTAGAGCCCCCAACACTGCACATTTTGCATGTCTCCTTAATTAAACACACCTGATTCAGCTCTTGGAGTCTCTACTAATAAACTGATGACCTGAATCATGTGTGTTTGATTAAGGAGACATGCAAAGTGTGCAGTGTTGGGGGCTCTAGGAACAGGATTGGGATCATTCATTCGTGTGATCGGAACTTGTAATTACGATATTTCTGAATCATTATTCATTTAGCAGACACTTTTTTTATGCAGAGCAGGGGACGAGAGGATGGAAATTCAGACAGCAGCAGATGCTACAGTGCACTTTGCTCTTACATGTCATATTAAATTACGAAAAACTACTTGAAATCTGAGCTGAAAAAAAAAACATGACAACATTTTTACAAACCGAAATGGCCGGGAATCCAATTTATATCAGATTTTTTAAATGTGCCTGAAGTGTCAGATTAGATTTCAGCCATTTGTTCACAATTGGGATGTGTACAGTGTGACGTCAATAGTCCAAATGCACTATTTTTCTCGTTTCGCATAAACTGCTGCCATCTGATGCTTACTGCAAACAGAGATGGCAATGTCTGAATGAGATCCATTCCAGTCTGTCTGATGGCAGCCGGTAGTGGCTCAATACAACAAATGTTTCTATACAGAGCTAGTTACTGGATTTGCCTATATTAGAGGCATGAATTATATATTAAAAATCATTAAAAACATTTTGTTTGACATCCACAATAAGTGCTGTGTATTCTGCTATGAGTTACTGCATTTATTACTTCTGGACACACAGACGTTAAAAGTCTATGCATAAAGTCTATGCATGTTATTGCTCATTTCATCAGCATTTTCTGATCTGATTCTGTTGAACTGTTTTTCAACTGTTCGAATGATTTTTGTCATGCTTATTATCCTGCCATCAACTATTTCAGAGAAAAAGCTACAAACTGGACAAGATTTTATGCTAGTAGTCAGATGTCCAAAAGTGTTGCTTACCCGTCCACTAACCATGACTGGACGGCTCTTATTTTTATGTGAACTTCACTTAAGTTCTTCCCTGCTGAGCTGACAGCCAACAGTAATTGGCTTTATTTTTTCTACCCATCTGTGCTGCTGCCACGAGCAGATGGCCTACCCGATATCCCAGACATATATTAATAAAGAAATGATCTTAAACCATAGTGCAGGAAAGTAAAAACACTGCAAGAACGTCTAGAGTGTGGTAAGTGTTTACTTCTGCACACGTTTGATCTGTGGGTCGCCGGCGAAAGGATCACGGTACAAGCTCTTCTGCTGCCATGAAGAGTTTATGGATGGAGCATCACTGCTGTGACCCAGAGATCCTCAAACAAAACCATCGCACACACTTCAACAGGAGCTATAGAAGCAGCTCTACTGAGTCACATCTCTCCTAAAGAATATATCTACTGATTTAGTACAGTGTCACTGCAATAAACCCAAAACATCTTAAATTGTCAAGTATTTGTAAGCCTGAATTAGCTGCTTTTTTCAATATTTTTCAGATTTGACTGCAGTGACCCGTGTTGCATGTGTCAGCATCACACCATCACATCACTTCCAGCCCTCAACATGCGTGTGACAGACAGGCAGCTATGAGAGTTGTGTTGGGACTCAGTTCATTCAGGAGTGTGTGTGTACTAGAGGCGTGTGCACAGGGTGACGTCCTTTAATACACCCATATATCTCAGATTTCCTGAAAGCAGTCAGCATTAGCTCATTAAATGAAGCCCCTCATCCACGCTCTCCTCCTTTCAGCTCATCTTCTTCTCATCCTCTCTCCTCTCTTCTTCTTCTTCTTTTTTCCTCTCACAGCTTGCAAAGCGCTCAGGTTTCAAAGACGTACCTACCTCTCCTTGATTTCTTAATTAAAACTAACAGATTACAGCATTTTTCTTTTTGTTATTTGAAGGCCACATTAAAACTGTTATTGAAACTTTATTTTTTCATCATGCTTTAAACATTTATTTTTGCTAACTGTGTTTTATATTTAGATTTTACAGTTTTGGTCTTGTTCCAGACCCAGACGTCTACCCTTATGCAAGAAAATATATTTCCTTATATATGAATGATCAACACATTAACTTCTTGAAAATATATTGCTAATATATTACAATATACTGAATAATACAAAAGGAATTGCTGCTTTTCATATATTGAATAGATCTTCATATATAGTTCTTGTTTTCATATATAGTTCTTCAGCATGAAACATGCATTGCAGTTTTTGTCTTCATTGCTATATAGCTTTTATATGTATTATATGTATATGTATAGCCATACATGGTCCATGCAAATAATGCAGTATATTGAAAAATATAAACTCTAGTTTGCCATATATGGAAATATTTTCCAGTATATTTAGGGGCCAAGCCCTGAAGGGGCATAGCCCTTATTGCATTTGAATGTTTTCTTCTTCTTCTTCTTCTTCCCAAATGGGAGTCTATTGCAGCCCTATGAAGGGAAAATAGGAAAATGATGAAATTTGGCACACTTGTAGTGATGGTCATGAATAGTGATCTGACCAACATTGGGTTCTATAGGAACAACTCTATAGCGCCACCACCAGTTCAAAAATCCACTATTCAAACAGTTATAACTTTGGAACCCTTTGTTCTAGACTTAGTTCATCTGATTACTCTCTTCATGCTGATCATATTCAATAGCTTACATTAAGACTCCACCCATTACAGTAGTGGCCATTTTGAAAAGTACAGTTTTCAGTTTTTTTTTTTTTTTTTCTACTCCTCCTTCAAAATTTGCCCAATTATTCTGAAAATTGGCAGAGAGAGATGATCTTTGTTCAAAAGTTATGATGTTGTGAACGTAACAATGTTGACCCAAAATTGGTTAAGAGGCTGTATCTCGGCCAAACTTTGATCAAACAAAATGAAACTTGGTATGCTTTATCAACACCATGATCTAAGGGTACATTCCTAAGTTGGTAATAGTGCCACCTATGGATCATGAGATACCAAAAAATGGCTATTTTTGCTAATAACAGTTGAACAGTCTTTCACTACTCCTCCTACAAATTTTGTCCAATTTTGTCCAAAATGTGGTCAGATGATCTTTAGACCGAGCTGCATAGAAATTACTGAATGGATATTTGATATTCACTACCGTTCCCAAGAAATATATCTCTGAATTAGACCGTGCCTGTATTTGTTGACTTATGCTAGTTAGCTTAGCAGGCAAATTGGTTAGCAAGCTAATCGGTTGCCATTCTTTCTAATGTGGCTCTTCAGCTGCATTAAGTTAGCTTAGCATGCTAATCTGGTTAACATGCTAAGTCATGCTTTTGTGTTGTCATTCTCACACTGAAAGCTCTACTTAGATGCCTGTTTAATGTGCGTCAACTGAGTGGCACACTCTGCTAGCCACTGGCCCCAAACCTTTCAGGTGGGGGGTTCAAATCCAGTGTGGCACATGCCCAGACCACAAGAGGTACTGTGGCCAGAAGTGGTGTGAAAGATGCTTCTGTTCCAGATGTTGGATCTTCCATGTGTGTTCATCTTGAATCAGAAATGTGTTTTTGTTCATTATCATCTGAACTTCTTGGTCATTTTGAATTCATTCTCACCTGTACTTCTGAACCTATCTGTTTTTTTATGTACATTCTATTTCTGCTGTTTTTGTTCTTCCTGCTCTGCACTGTGCTACGTAATACTGTACTTTTGAAAATGGCAACTACTGTAATGGGTGGAGTCTTAATGTAAGCTATAGAATGTGATCAGCATGAAGAGCGTAATCAGGTGTACTAAGTTTCTTTTTTCTAGAACAGGTTCAAAAGTTATAACTATTTGAATAGTGAATTTTTGAGCTGGTGGTGGTGCTATAGAGTTGGTCCTAGGGACCCCAAAGTTGGTCATTTCACTATAAGTATGCCTTCACTACAAGTATGCCAAATTTCATCATTTTCCTACTAACGGTTCATAGGGCTGCCATAGACTCCCATTGCTATTCTTGCTGTACCTTCAGGGCTTGGCCCCGTATCTCTGCTTGCAGCTATATTCCCATATATATTTTTGTTTTATAATAGTACTCTTATAGGACAATCTGTCAAACAACATATGATTTATTACATTTTATGTGTGTACTTTTTTACACAAATTAGGACTCGTCAAAAATTAGGTGTGTCATAATTTCCGTCATTTCCTCATGAAGTTTTACCAATGTTAGTGTACTTTTTAACCAATTACTCAACAGTGTATGTTGAAATAGGAGACATGACTTGTGAAGAAAACAAAGACATATCAAGGTAAATATTACAGTTTTTCTCAATTGATTTGACACATTTCTCCAAACTCAGGTCACTGTTCTCAAAACAGTTTACACAGTGATCTGAACACTTTGTAATTGTCCTAAACAGATTGCAAGTTTTCATACATTTCATACAAATTACAAATCATGCAAATAATAATCTCAAAGCTCAATAGTTGATACAACCAACCAATACTTTAAATTATCTGACAAAAAAAGCAATTGTAGCTCCTTTAAATGGTTGTACACAAATCACAAACATTGATGTACCATTTGTCCAAACACAACAAGCACAACTCTGTAATTTGTCATATCATCAAATGCACATGGTATATTTTCAGTTGGCCCCAAACTAATAACTGCTCGCTTAATAACACACACAACACAGGAAACACAGTTTTTCTAATTGTTTACACGTTTATCACAATTGCTTTGACTATACAGTGGAAAAGAATATACAATAAATAAATAAATAAATAAAAATGGGGGAGCTGTAAAGAAAGAGGTGTAAGTGTAAAAGTCTTTGGAGTGGGTAGAGAAAGGGGAACTGTATATATGGTATTAATTGTATTTGTGCAGGTCTGAAAAAGGTCTCAAAAAGTTTTAAATTTGATTTTAAAAATCCTGCAGATTATACGATTTTATAATAAATATGTTTACATATGCAGATGTGACATAGTTAATAATTTCAAACCCTCTCTCTCTCTCTCTATATATATATATATATATAGCGGTAAAAACTGATTCATTTATATATAATTACTAGTGGATGCGCTATGCTTTTATTATTTAGAAAGTGACCAATAATCTGTGACCAATATTTTATATGTAGATTGATTTATCCTCTCTAAACTGTTTCTCAAGCGCTCTCTCATCACTGCTGCTGCTGAATATGACGGATCATAACACCACGGAGACCTGAGGAAAAACTGGGATTAAAGTCCAAAACCATCAATTTTTCTGTCAGGAGTGGGCGAGGCTAACGCGAGTGAACAAGCGCTGCTGCGCGCATGCGCACTAAACAGACTGAGCGCAATCGAATAGTAGCGCAATAATTCTGAGTAAAATATACATTCTGCTAAAAGCTATGGAAGCCTGTTTCCGCCACTGAATAAAAAAAAAAAGGTAATTCTGACTTTTTTTCTCGCAATTCTGACTTTTTTTCTCAGAATTGTGAGATATAAACTCGCAATTCTGAGAACATATTAGTCCCCGTTTTTCTTCTCTAGTCATGTTTGATCTCGCGAGTGTCCGTGAGATCTCGTGTCACTGTGAAATCGTTCCTTCAATCATCAAGTGTGTGGTCTCGCGGTCTGGTCGAATCATCTAGTGTGCGCATTCAGAGGATTATAAGGCTAAAAATCGGTTGAACTGTCTTCATGTCTGTGGTCTCGCATGGTTTTAAAATCTTTTAAGATTTGAAAATCGTCTAGTGTGCAGCCTGCTTTAGACCAGGGGTGCATTTCCCAAAAGCATCGTTAGCAAACTATGGTCGCAAGTTCCGTCGTTACCAACATAGTTCAACGATTCGGTGTTTCTCAAAACCATAGTTCAAATGAACATTCGCAAACAGCGTCGCAAACTTGCGTGCGTAAACTACAGCTCTCGACCTGGGGTTAGAAGCATAGTTTCTTGTTAGCAAGGGATATGGGCTTAAATAAATATGCTATTGGGCACAATAAGCAAGCTAACATGCAGTGCAATCTATATAATCCATTCTATCTAAATCTAAATGCATTTTAATCTATGTATGTTAGCGCGTCCTCTAAAAGCGCCGTTTTTGAAGAGTGCGCATGTGCACAAATACCTACGGAAACCCCGGAGTATGACGTAAGCGGAAACCCACGATGAATCAAACATCAAATAAAGCTAAATGACAGGGAACAAAAAATAGTAAATTAGTCATCAGGCCATGTTCAATACAGTAGCATCTTAGAGATGTCTAATCGGTTAAATAGTAGAAGTTATTCCTCCACCACATGTGTGTGACGTCATTAACAATGGCCCTATGTTGTTGAATTAATGTGGTTCAAACGACGGAGATGCGACCGTGTTCGGGAAACAGTCGTAACTAGCTAGTTCGTTTCAACAACAATGCATCTTACTATGGTGGTAAATCAGCGAGTTACGTCGTTGTACGGGAAACACACCCCAGGTTAGTTTCCAAGCATAAGTTGCCACAATGACTAAGCTTGATATAGGCCTATGTTAAATTTGCTTTATGGAACCAAATCATTTGACAATGAGTCAGACTAACTGAAATAAGCCTGGCTTATTTGGTTAACTTGTTTTATGAAACAGGCCTCGAGGCATTAAAAGTGATCATATTTTCTCCATTGCATCATATTGCATCAAATCGCATTGTGTTGAATCGAATCGAATCGAATCGTAATCGGATCGCACTGCATCGTAACAGGGGTGAATCGTATCGCATCGGTAGCTGCTTCATATGTATCTTTAATGTATCGTATCGTTGGCTATGCATCGAGATGCGTATCGTATCGGCCTCAGTCATGAGATGCACATGCCTAATATATATTTGATTAAGTTTTATGTTTGATTATGATTATGTTTGATTAAGATAAGTTTGTGTTTAGATAGCTGTGTTAATTGTTTTGAGAACAATTACATTACATTGGAGAAAAGAGTCAAATCGATAGAGGAAAACTGTACTTGAACATAGTTTAAAAAAACATTTTAAAGGTGTATCATTTTCAGTTAAGCTGTAATTGTGTCAAATTTTGCAAAGGTGTGCGAATTGATAGAAAAAAAATGCGAGCAATGAAATCAGCAAGGAAATACTGAGTTTTAAAGTGTATGTATTAAGAAAGGACGTTTCTTAATGTCCAAAGAGTCAAAACACCCAAATATGCTAAACACTATGGGCTGAGACAACAGGACCTTGATGCTTCAAATCACCAAGTGCCAAATGTGAGCAAACACTGTTTATTAGGGCCGGTTTAAACATAATTGATTTATAATATTATGTATGCATATATTATGCATTGTGATTTATATGGAGCCTGTACTCAGACACAGGAACCAAATAAGGGACTATCCATTTGACTGAACAATTGTTATTTTTGCAGTTGTATGTAATGACGCCAGTGACATAGAAGTGATACATTGACAGGCCATCCTAACATCACAGCGAGACGTGATGAAACAGACCTTCATCTGTCGCATATTTACATGCAAGGAATCAGCAAATTGTGATTATAGGTACTAAATCCTCATGCAGAGGCTTGAGCTTTGAATATGAGATTGGTGAGCAGATGTTTGTTGATGAGAGGTCACTGAAAAGCAGTCTGAAGCAGGCACAACAAGTCATACAAGCTATCTCTTTTCTATTTAAGCAGCGTCACACCAGTAGCCTGGCCCACACCAAAAACTCACTGGACCAAAATCCCATGCTTCATGTATTCTAATGGCCAATGCTGACAAATCCTTCCACAAAGAAAACCTTCTGGAGAAGCATCACAGAAATCATCAAAACACAAGGTGTGTGCTCTTAGTGTCACGCTTTTCAGAGGGTGAGAGAGCATGCAAACAGAGAGATCTCAGCCTCTCCGTTCTGCCAGGCTGTGATTTTGTTGTGTCGCACAGCATTTATACTTGAAGCGATGATAGAAATATTGCTTGTCCTAGAAATCTTGTCACGTTGCGGCTGGCTATGACAGTGTATTCTCTGCCACGGTGAGAGTTTATTTACTCATTATGCTGTTCGAAACATTTCCCAGAGCAGCTCCCTGAACCATTATGAAGAAAGGAGTCAATAATTTATCTCTCACACCGGCACAACTCTGATAAAGATGCCACACCGAATTACTGCCAATGAGCAGTTTCTTCAAATATTAATGGGTGAATGGCTTAACTGACAATTTCCTTCTGTCTGTTTTCCCTTTCTAATACTGCACTGTAGCAGCGGCTATAATATACTATTAGCTCATCAAAGAGCAGAGGATTGCTCAGTTTGTGAAGACAGAGAATAATCATGAAGAGAAGAGAAGAGAAGAGAAGAGAAGCTGGAGCTTCTCAGAGGACAGCATGTTGTTTGTCTACATACTGTATTAGTAGTGGACACAGTGAAGGATGAAGGACGAATCCCTGCAGACAGCTACAATTTACAAATATATGATATATAAACTGTCAGGGGTACTGCTTGCTGTTTAAATAACAAAACACTTGATACAACTGACAGTCTGAAAGATCCAACCACCTCCCCCACCAAAAAACCCACCCAGAATACTACCTACATTGATCAAACAAAAAAAAACAGTTTGCTAAATTGTGACATATCTTTCTCTGGAATCAGTAATTCTGTCATAGCCCTGAAAATGTGAAAGAAGCCACTCTGCTTCATACCTGTAGATGAGGACTTCATCATCTGAGCAGTTGTATTGTAGTTGGTACATTTTCACTTTGGGAGCGGTCTTGCTGACAGACCAACTGACCAAGGCAGACACGGCGGTCACCTCAGACACAGATACTGCTTTCTCTGGCTGGCTCTTGGGAGCACCTTTACTTGTCCTGGAGCTGCCGGTAATGTCTGACAGGCGGGACTTGGGTTGCGATGCCTGGCCTGTGCCATTGCTTATGTGGGGTAGCTGAATAATTGACAGCTCCACTGAAGCAGTTGATTCACCAGCCAGGTTGGCTGCAATGCAAGTGAAGGTCCCGTAGTCCTTGGACGTGGTGATCAGGATCTCCAGGGTCCCGTTGCGGTACACCACAGTGCGAGAGGAGTTCCCGAGCAGTCGATCATCAGGGGTGACCCAATGTATGGTTGGGGTGGGATCTCCGATGGC
This sequence comes from Sinocyclocheilus rhinocerous, assembly GCF_001515625.1. Lineage (NCBI taxonomy): Eukaryota > Metazoa > Chordata > Actinopteri > Cypriniformes > Cyprinidae > Sinocyclocheilus > Sinocyclocheilus rhinocerous. The sequence continues at coordinate 115,264 of NW_015647024.1, forward strand.
TTCGCACCGTAGACTGGCGGTCTGCCCCTCCAGAACCAGCATGCGGTGGGTGTGCTGAGTAATCAGTGGCTGCTCACACAGAAACTCATCCTCCCGAACGTTCCAGAAGTAGCGGCCCTTCAGGCCGGGAGGTGAGGCACAAGTCTCCAGGTCATTGTCTCGCTCCAGACGCCGGAACCAAAGCAATTCGCAGTTGCAGTGAAGTGGGTTTCCTCCTATGCTGAGAGAGAGTTGAGGGGCAAACGTCGTGGTCATCACCTCAGAATCCTGTGCTCGGGCAAAGATAGGATCCGGCGGAAGCTTCTGGAGCCGATTAGACGTCAGGTCCAAGCGGGCCAGCCTCTCCAGATCCACAAAGGTCCCCTCGGGAATGTAATCCAACAAATTGTGGTCCAGATTCAGCTGGTGCAGGTTGATCATCTGCCGGACTGAATGCCAGGGCAGAGCCTGAAGGTTGTTGTAGGACAAGTCCAGATCCTCAAGCGATGCCGCAACGTCTTCAAATGCCTTATCGGAGATACGACCCAGTTGGTTGTTATTGAGGATGAGATGCTGCAGGTTGACCAGCCCTCGCAGGTCATCAGGGCCCAACTCCACCAAACGGTTGTTATCCATATGGAGAGAACGGAGGGTCTCCAGGTCCCCAAAGGAAAAGGGCTGTATGTAGCTTATCGTGTTGCGGGAGAGTGTAAGGTCCACCAAGTCTGTCATGTTGGCAAAGTCCTGTTGTGTGATTCGAAGGATGTAGTTTCCCCCCAACCGGAGCTCCACAGTGCTGCGATCTATATCAGGTGGCACGGAGAGCAGGCCTTTGGCCGGGCACAGGGTCCCCAGTGACTCCGAGAGGTTCTGGCACACACAGTACTTGGGGCACGCATGGGCCATCATTACAGCCATACCCAGGACCAGGATCTGACAGAGCACAGGGCCCATGGTAGATTCACACAAAGGGACCTGAAGGACAAGAACACATAAAGAATAATCAGTACTGAAATTCTTTGAGCGGAGGATCATTTATAATTTCAATCAGTGTTTTTGAATCAGGTTACTGACACGTTAGGAAGCAACAGACGACCTGTGTATGTGCCATATCTTTCTAGTGTCACTCAATTCATACAGATGTACAGTTTGTAACCACTCTCATGTAGATTAAGTACGTATTCATAATGTGTGTTACAAGTGTGCAGGATGCTTGCACTGCCAAGAAACAGATAAGCTCAGAGCTGTGAAAGTAACAGTAAGGCCTGTTTCACACATCTTGTGTTGAGGGCATGTACAGAGTGCAGCTCTGTGGCTTCAACAGCAGGTTAATGTTGCACTTTCAACTGATAGCACTTCTGAATAACCTGATATTTATGAATATTTCCATGGCCATAAATGATAAAATGGTTGTCAGGAGTTAGCATTACAAACATGATTATCATGAAATCTAATTTGCATGAGGAGTGTAACATTTACATCCAAATGATAATTAATCTACACAGTTCCCCAAAGCCAAAGTGCAGCTATGAATCATCTTAATTAACTGAAAGGTTTGTGTTTGTGTCACTGGGTGTGGAACATGCAGATGTCTTTGTTCAAACAATGTGTGGGTACTTCACTTCAGTATTGTATGCTGCTTCATAGAACCTAAATAGTACACAGTCACGGCTTTCAGTGCTTTCTGCTGAGTTGCATGTGATGCTCTCAAAAATAGGCTCGGCGCCAGAGCTCTACTTTTGGTGCTGCAGCATGAGGCTGCTCATGGAGGCCATGACAGACGCAAGAAACTGATTTCATCCTCAAGGCAATGTCAACTACAAGGTATGTTTGTTGTTAAAGCTAAAAAAAAGAAGAGATTTTCCTCCACAGTCTTCAAGGAAGCAAAGACACCATGATTCCATCACAGGACTGTGACCAACACACCCACACAGCAGAATAAATCATGGTGGAGTCAAAGCCAAGGCCTCACAAGGTGCTTACAACCGGTTAGACAGTCGTACTGTCGGTAAGTGTAGTATGAGAAAGTCATCTTAACTCTTTAATTTCAGAATATGTGTTCAGAATGTATCATATTTCATAACATAATTTAAATGAGCTTCCACTTGCAGAACAGGTTAACGTTACTAACAGTCAGACTTTCTGACTCTTGATTTTATTTGTGGCAAAAATGACCTGGCATGAAAATGTTGTGAAACACAAGATGGTAAGAAAAACTGAGGCTTTACTAAAAACATTAGGGGCTGGCTTGCAAACAAAGTCAATTAATGAACAATTTTCATGCAGTTCATGAAGTGCTGAGCATGCAAGGTGTTTCACACACTCTGTGTGGCTGTAAGGTTGGGAGGGCATGAGTATCTCTGTTAAGACCATGACATCAATGGGTGGTCTATTCAGAGGACCAGTGTAAAGCTAACTGACATTACAGGTTTTTCCTGCACTCAAGGCATATTACACATGTATTCCCCTGCAAGCTCATTAACATGCTCAGCTAGAGGTGAGACACTTGTCTGTGCACAAGCACCTCATCACCTTCAGACCATGAAAGAGAGAGACAGAGACACTTTCCCTAATTAGAGTCTAAAAACCATGAACCTTGATACTTCAGTTAATAGGCTGGTACTAATTACGGTCAATAGTGCAAACTGCACAACAAATTGCATACTTAGCAAGAAAAAGCAAAGTAAAGACACAATCACAGTTGACAATTAATTGCTACAGAAATATTTGTGAATAATGGTTGAAATGTCTGTTTTGTTCGTGTCACATTGCAGGGTAAATTTATTGTACAAACACCAAGAAATCATTCATTCAGACTGAACTTGTACCTTGGTAAACAAATCTTAAACAGGGGTTGACTAACATGAAAAACAACATTTTAAATCTTCAATATTTACAAGTGTTTATTATATTTTCCTGTTTGGTCTTAATTCATGTCTTGGTTGATTTTCTGATAGGTTTTTGGAACTCAGCCAGACCACTATAAAATAAAAGACGATGGTGATAAATGTGACGGTGTTGTGTAGGATAAAGCGCACGACACAGGAGAATCCAACAGTCTTTAATAATAAATCCAATACACAGGAGATTACTAGAATGCAATAAAGGAAAAGTAGAACAGGTGTGGGTGACTAATTAACAAGCGATGAAACTAACTAGAAAACTCAGGCAGGCAAACGGGAACCAAACACAAAGTCATTTCTCTCTGAAAGTTCTCTAGAGGTTGCTATCCATGCCTTTATTACGTCTCGGCTGGATTATTGCAGCTCCCTTTATTTTGGTATATCAAAGGCCCAAATCTCTCGGTTACAAGTCGTCCAAAATGAAGCAGCTAGACTCCTGAAGGGATGTAAAAAGTTTGATCATGTTACTCCCCGCCTGAAAACATTGCATTGGCTGCCAATTCATTATCGAATTGAGTTTAAAATCTTGCTACTTGCCTACAAATCATTAAACAGTCTAGCTCCTCCTTATTTGTCTGATTTACTCTACTCCTACACTTCGGCGAGGGGATTCAGATCGGAGGGCAAATTTCTCCTCCGGATCCCAAGAACCCACTAAAAGACCAGGGTATCTAGAGCTTTTGAGGTGGCTGGTCCCACCCTTTGGAACAACCTACCAGTTCACATTAGAATGGCTTCCACTTTATGGAAATGGTTGGCATAGCACTAGCAACGCTAAAGTCTTGGGTTCGATTCCCTGGCATGCTGGCATAATTTATTTCTTGAGTGTAAGTTGCTTTGGATGAAAATGTCTGCCAAATGAATACATGTAAATTCAGTAGTCTCTCCAATGAAACCATCCAGCTGCATGTATACTTCAGGTTTTCAGGATCTGCTCTCAGTGTTGGTCACATTTAGTCTGTATTGCGGGTGGTTGAGACGCTCTGATTCATTTGGAGCTCACGTAACACTACAGCACTGAAGAGAGCATTTCTGGATTTGCCTAAAATCCAGCCTATTGGAGACTGAAATCTAAAGTGCACATTCTGCACAATGATCATGGTTATCTCATATATGTGGCCCTGGAGCACAAAAGCAAACAATACATTGTATGGCTCAAAATTATTAATTTTTATTTTATGCAAAAAATCATTAGGATATTAAGTAAAGATCATGTTCCATGAAGATATTTAGTAAATGTCCTACCGTAAATATATCAAAACTAAATTTTTGATTAGTAATATGCATTGCTAAGAACTTAATTTGAACAACTTTAAAGATGATTTTCTCAATATTTAGATTTTTTTGCACCCTCAGATTCCAGATTTTCAAATAGTTGTATCTCAGCCAAATATTGTCCTATCCTAACAATAAAACTGAAATTGGACAAAATGTCCTGAATTATTTGTATGTCCTCTTCATTTTCAGAATTTAAATTTCCTCTCATGCATTTGGGACACCTTGAGTCAGTGCTGTGCAATCGAATCTGAAGCAGTGGCGTCAAGAGCACGAACGAGTATTCAAGCAAGACAGGACACTGCAAAGAGGGCTGCTGAGATGTTGCTGTGCATAATTTTAAGATGAAAATTGAGAATGATTTAAATGATCATCCTTCAGGGTCCCGCTGGAAACACAGGGCCCCAGGCTATCACCTGCCCCGTCTCTGCAGATGGGAATCTGGAGGAATGATCCCTCACATCAGCAGGGAATCAGGCCTTAGACAATAAAAGCCTCATTTGACACATTAGCCTTCGGAGTGCTTTCACGTCGGCCTGAATTTAAGACGATGACGCCTCAGGGACATGAGGGGAATGAGGGGACGTTTATAAATGGACCCCAGCAGTCGGGAGCGTGACACTGTGAAATCTTCTGGTGTCCTCGGAGGGTCGAATCATAAAACCTCTTTTCCATCTAACAACTGCAGCATCACACTTTTATTTCACCATAATAGGCACTGATCTCTCTCAGTCTCTCCAGAATTTATGCAAATTCATCCAAACGGCACTTTATTTGCAGCAGCTTATGCTTTTGTCTCATTTCCACAATTTTTGCTCACAAAAAAACATCAACAAATCAAAATCCATAATTCTGAACCCAAATAAATTGATCAATAGATCTTCAACTGCCCTGCTGCTGTACTGTAGTGAATTGCATTGAATAAAATTAACATAGCTGGACTGGCCTTACTGAGTATCAGAAGATTTCAGCAATGGACAGGGTAGTATTTAATATATTTACTACTGTATTGACTGCAAAACAGCACACAAAGTAAATTCAGCCATAATGTGCAACAAAAATTATGAAAATGTCCGTGAAATCCAGATGGGACTGTCATCTGTTAGCAGGAACTGGCCTTTTGTTTGACAGGTGACAATCAGGTGTGTAAAAGAGAAAATATTTAACACTTCTCTCTCTCTTTTTTGCTATCTGTCTTTCACACACAGGCACACACACACACACACTCACACACACACACACAGACACAGAAATGTCTGAAATGGCATATAGCAGCTTTATAAAACACACCAGGATCTCACGGAGCTGTTGAAAACCCGCCAGTCATCATTATGTCATGTGACTGCAGGAGCACAATTACTTACTGCATAATAACTGAATTTGCAGAACAAAGTCAAAAGTAAACAGTTAAAAGCTTCACTGACTGATCATGATACCAATAATAATTCATAGACTGCATGTCACACTCGACACAGTAACAAAACCTGCAGATCTCTCTCACACACAGACATGCAGTATGTCAGTAACGTCATCACATTAGAAACAGTGTCTCAGCTAGAGTGTCACAATGGTGGTATTTCAAAAATTAAGTAAGGGACAAAATATTGATTTGAGTTGATATATTTGAACGCAAAGCTTCTGTGAAGACAGCAGTTGCAGTTACTGGACATTATTTTATTAGCTAAACAAACGCAAAGCTTCCACAAAGAAAAACAGTTCCTAGCAAGCATATAGAGCTGACTGCAGTTACCCGGATGAGCCTGTGTTATCAGCTTTTACCGGTGGTTATCGAGGGATAGCAGACCTCAGAATGTCACGACTGACCAATCAGAATCAAGTATTCCACAGAGCCGTGTAATAATATTGTTACCTAAATTGCTGCTTTGCAGCCAAGCAGGAGTTTTGCAATGTGACTCTCATAAAGCGAAGGCTTTAAGACCAAGCAGAAGCACCTGTCAGCTGGTTGCTCTTGCAGTGGGCGGGACTAAGCAGTAAATCCCATCAGCCCGTTTGATTTCAGCAAATCACTTTGAGTGAACAAAGACAAGGTGATTAATATTCATGACTCCGACAGTCTGTCACCCATTATCGCAACAGACACAGACCCGCCGACAATATGATGCTACCTGATGGAAGACGTGAGCAGAAAGAGAAGGTCTCCTTGACTAATTTAAGTTAACAATGTCAAATAGAGAAAAATAATTTACATCTAAAGTAACTTGTAGCCTGTTCTTAACCTCAGACCTTATTGTTATTATCAGTCTTTTTCACAGAGACTTGTTCTTGCCCTATTGTCAGTTTCATAGCAGTCAGTCGCTTCAGAGCTCATGGGACTCCAAAGGCACTGACTTAAGGATTCACTGTGAAACTGTAAAAGTGAACGAGAACAATTTGTTGACAAATGAAACACTAGAACTCAGCAGTGTAAACTCTGGAGCAGCGTTCCTGCCTCTCAGTTCATGCAGATATGTCTGAAGATTAATTTCTAAACCGGGTCATTTCTTATTCCAGGAAGCAGGTTATTTACCCGGGTAAGTATATGGATAAATAAACTGATAACCTCAGCTTTCGGATCCTAAAACAGAGGTAACTTTCAGGGTATGTAAGATAATTCTTGTTCACAATAATTTAGGAAATGATTAAAGATTAAGAGATGATTGCATACCTGCCCAGTAGGTGGCGATGTGCACTAAGAAAAGAAGACGAAAGAAGAAGCACGGCATGGTTAATCAGCCGAGAGTTCTGGCTTCATGTGATGGTACGTTGAGCCTGTTTTCTGGGATCCCCCCAATGTATGTGTACACCCACAGAAACAGCGCACAGTTTCATGATTGCATTTTACAAACACATTTCCAGTGTAAAGACAACTATGTACTTTTAACTTCCTGAAACTCACCAGTTTTTTGGATATTGTCAGGCTCGGGTCAAATTATTCTTATAAACCCAGAAATTCCATATCAGTCAGTGTCGCTCATGTTGTCTCAACATTATAACTCTCATTAAAAATGAATGGCTTCTGGTTACTTAGTCTTGGCAAATCACTGGCAGTGTGAACGCCTCTTAAAGGGGTCGTGACATGAGCAATCAGATTTTCTTTACTCTTTTGACATATAAGCAATCATTGCACTATAAAAAACATACAGTAAAGGGCCATTCACACAAAACATGTTTTTACGGCTAAAACAAAATGGTCAAACACATTTACATTGAAAAACAATGTAAAAGCAAACAATGTAATGCAAAAATGCATTCTGTGTGAACGGCCCCAAGTTTCAGACCTCAAACATTCCTCCTCACGAGCCAAAAACAGCTTGTTTCTTCTTCCTCCACATTATAACATCACACTGTGGTAGATGCATCTGATCACCTTTAGCACATCAGCGGCAGTGAACAGTGGTGTGAAGCAAAACAGAGCTACTCAGGGACAACTTTTAAAGTAGTTCTCACTAAGAGTAAGATGTAGAGGAAGACTGTCAGATGCATTATTTGTGGATGTTGAAAATTACACCAGGTCTCCAGCAGATGCAAGCGGAGCGAAAGCAAATGTAAGTCATAATAATCAATGACGCCGTCTACACTGAATACAGTAGACAGGTGTCCCGTACTATTTCTGATGTACTCCACATGCTTGAGCTACTCCTGACAACAGGACAAATGGATGCGGAGTCCACAGCGAATTTATCTTCATCCGAAAGCATGTGTTTAATCACTGAGGAGCTATGGAGATTTATTTCTTACAGACGTCCCCATGAGAAACAATTACCGTCCGAATAGGGCTTATGTCAGCTTTGGCTCGTCCTCAGAGAACAGTTGGGTGATATCACTGTGTCAAGGAGATGCTGTTTTTTTCCCACTGCAAGGGTGAAAAAACAATGTATGGACTTCCGATTCGGATGCCATAATTACCATAGAAATAATGCTGTTTACAGCTGCTCATGAAGCCTCTGGAGCTGAAACCAGATTATGGTAAAGGCGTTACATTGTCAACACAAGCACTAAGCGGTTGACCAATCACAACAGACTGGGCCAGCTGACCAATTAGAGCAGACTGGGAGTTTTGGAAAGGCGGAGCTTCAAAGAGACAGGAGTTAAAACAGAGCGTTTCAGGCAGAGGGTGCTTTTTGAACTTCAAATCCTGTATTCTAGCAGACCACAAAAATAAAATTATGAAAATTAGCATTACATGGGAACTTTACAAGAGCCGCAGCACTAAAACTGAGACAGAGAGTCCGAATGAAAGCAGAAAATAATTGTTTTGCTTTTTGTGCATATATGACTTTTTTTTTTGCTTACTTCAACAAAATAAGTGAACATAGGGAAATAAGAATGTTAATGTAACATAATAAGGCCTGTCATGACCCAGATGAGCACAGGATCAAGAGCAGAGAAAGACATTCAAGTGAGCCAAAGAGCAGCTTACATTCAGCTTGTGCTTCCACCTACAGGATGGTGCAAAGGCGTAGGCAGAGCAAACAGAGAGGCCTGTGCAAGCTGAAGAGTGTTAATGAACTATGAATAGACTCGTGAATATGTGCTCCATTATCATGTGAGCAGAGGGAGACGCGGAGCTGTTGCTAAGTGGTGAAAATAATCTCAGTGGCCTCGCTTTTGCTCTAATAATAGATCATTTCTGTTTGTTGAGCTACACCATAATTTTCACCTTAATCCGATCTTAAAGGGAACGCATCCTCAGCACTACTTACTTATGAAATAAAAGAGTTTGCAGTACGATATGAGACCTGGAGACCTCTAGCCATTAGCATTTCCATTCATCTTAACAAGAAAAACAAGAATTAGAGACTAAATCATGTACTTGAAGAAAATAAAATGACATACTGATCGGGAAAAACATGATACATGGACAGTTTTGAATGACTGTCAAAGGAGAAAGATGCTTTTCCTCTAGAAGCAGGATCATGATCTCCAGCTGGCCGACACACTGCTCTCAGAAATCCTGTGAGGATCTGAAAAATCTGCATTGTAAATGCATTATCAGCGCATGAATACTGAAAACCTGGCCGATTTATATCCACACAACACACAGGGAGAGATGCTTTCACAGCAGACAGCCTTTTTGGACACAGAGGTCAGAAAAGATACTAATCCACTTCAGTCTCTCTGGACGTCACACTAAATGCTCCTCCTCTGAAAGCAGAATCAATTGGCAATTTCTCTCTGAAGGGAGCGGCACAGAGCTTTAATACCGAACGGATCAGTTCAACATCCCGCTGATGAAATTTTCCAGAGGATCAGCTTCATCTCTGAGTCAGAGAAGCCAACGATGGCTGGTCCGAGAACTGACCATAAAATGATCTGTCGAGGCAGCAGCTGAAACGTCACTAATAAAGTGTAATGCTCTGGGCTTCTTCCAGCGGAAAAGCTCTCGATTCATCACTTTAGATTGGACTGAAGGGATCCGTTAGGGCTTGAGCCGTGGTCACTGAGGGATGAGCTCTGCGGTCATAATCTATTATCACTTACATTCACACTGAGAGATTAAAACAGTGAGGTCCTCAAGCCCATCCAACAACGAGACCTCCAGCAGCGCCAGATCCAGCAGATATTCTGCACTGCTGCTGAGAAACACTTCTCAAACAAAGCTGCTGCTCTAGAAATAACAGTGTCCTAACCAGGAGCCCAGCCATTTTTCTCCAAAAGTAGAGACCGAGCGACAGACAAAATGTCTAGCGCTGCAGCTGCTATCGCTTTGTCGCGCCTGGTTAGGACACTTCAACATCAGGAGAGCCCAATAGAAAGACAGATATCAGTTATTTAGTGGGATAAAATCCTGTCCCTGCAGCTCATATAACACACATTTTGTACAGAAGACTTATAAAGAACCTTAACAAAAAAAAAACAAGCTGTACACGTACAGTGAGTATAGAAAAGAATCAGCCTCCTTTAAAATAATCACATTTTGTTGCTTTGCAGGCTGAAATGAAGACGGACACCGTTTTTGTTTTATCCAGCTGTATCTACTCAGTGCAACTTATAACATCCAGGCCCGGTTTCACAGACAGGGTTTAGACTAAGCCAGGATTAGGCCATTGTTCAATTAGAAAATGTAAGTAATTTTTATTAACATGCCTTAGAAAACACATTCAGGTGCAGCTCATCATCTTTCTCAATGACACACAAAGCCATCTGACTTTCAGCTGTGATCAGCTCAGCATGAAAAGAGCTTTCCTGGAGCATTTCAGTCCTTGCTAGAGCAACTGAAGCCCGGGACACACTGCACAATTATCATCGCACAGTGTGTTTGCTGCTACGACCCACGTTTACTGACCAGCCGATACAAATGTGACAAGAAACTAAAACTAAAACATGCTTACCTCAAGCTCTTATCCCTTCCTTTTCTTTCAGTTGAAACAGCTCAGATTTACACTTTAGTCTGGGACTAGGCTTAAGCCTTGTCTGTGAAACCGGGGGCCAATGAAAGATAAAACACCAACATGTCAGAGAAAAAAAATAAAATAAAAAAACAGAATCACTGAGTTGGAAAAAGAATCAGCTCCTCCTAAAAATGACTTGTAAACTCAATCAGGTGCAGCTCATCATCTTCTCAATGACACACAAAGCCATCTGACTTTCAGCTGTGATTAGCTCAGCATGAAAAGAGCTTTCCTGGAGCATTTCAGTCCTTGGTAGAGCAACTGAAGCAAACAATCAGCTATGGGTGGCAAGACACTGTCAAAAGATCTCCGGGATAAAGCTGTGGACAGACACAAGTCAGGAGATGGAGACAAAAACATTTCAAAGGCTTTATCAATGCCTAGAAGCACAGTGAAGCCTATTATTAAGAAGTGGAAGGTATTTGGTACAACACAGAGCCTCCCTGGATCAGGA
>NW_015647024.1:126343-131199 GCF_001515625.1 Sinocyclocheilus rhinocerous
ATCAGCTCCTCCTAAAAATGACTTGTAAACTCAATCAGGTGCAGCTCATCATCTTCTCAATGACACACAAAGCCATCTGACTTTCAGCTGTGATTAGCTCAGCATGAAAAGAGCTTTCCTGGAGCATTTCAGTCCTTGGTAGAGCAACTGAAGCAAACAATCAGCTATGGGTGGCAAGACACTGTCAAAAGATCTCCGGGATAAAGCTGTGGACAGACACAAGTCAGGAGATGGAGACAAAAACATTTCAAAGGCTTCATCAATGCCTAGAAGCACAGTGAAGTCTGTTATTAAGAAGTGGAAGGTGTTTGGTAAAACACAGAGCCTCGCTGGATCAGGACGTTACTCCAAACTGATGAAAGAGCCGGAGGAAATGACATTTCTGACATGCTGGTGTTTTATCTTTCTTTGGATGTTATAAGTTGCACTGAGTAAATACAGCTGGAGAAAACAAAAACTTCATTTCTGTCTTCCGTCTTCATTTCAGGCTGCAAAGCAACAAAATGTGATTATTTTAAAGAGGGGTGATTCTTTAATATACCCACTGTATGCATTTAAACTAGAGCTGTTGATTTAACATGTTTATTTAGTGTGGTTAATTATGGATAAATAATGTGTTAAAATGATTAAGGCAGTTACCACAGCGCCACTGACGCAGCGTCTGGTGATCATGATGCAGGACGACTGACTGTGTGATGAAGCTATTTGAATGCAGATACATGAGCCTACAACTCAAGATATGAGGACAAAAAAATCACACTCTTCTTTTTTAGTTTAACAATATCACATGAGCAGGAATGCTGTTTCTCCCCAATATCTGCACAACTGCAAATGTGATACTGATTTAATACAACGGTCCAATAAACAAGATGTACATTTTAGACACAATATTGCTCAATTTCACAAATGAAAATAGTTCCAATCAAAGTCACAGCAGAACTGTTGAGCGTCTCTGATCAACACACAGCGGTTATTTGATTTTTTTGAACTAATCAAGTGAGTCAATGATTCAGTGAGAGTAATATTATAAAGAGAGTCACTTGCTTCATTTCTGAATGAATCAGCCGTGTGAATGATTCTGTTGATTGAATGATTCAGTGACTCACTCATTCAGACAGTGACTTGCTGCCACCTACTGGCACTTTTAGTTTCATATTTAGAGTGTTATTTCATTTTTCAAAAATGATTTTATATTGCAATATTCAAGTTTTTTTTTTTTTTTTACCCATTAATCTCACAGCATTAAAGGCACAATATGTAAGATTTTTTTATTAAAATATCCAAAAACCACTAGAACAGTGTTATATATTTTGCTGACTTGTGTACTTACATTATCCCAAATGTTTCGAAGAATGCTTAAATCCAGAGAAATAAGCAATTTTAACTAGTGACACGCACCGTGTCTATAGTGTCATTGTGTCACCTGCCAATGACGTCATAACCCCTTATTTTGAATACGCGCCCTCCAGCGGCGAAAACTTACATATTGTGCCTTTAAGCAATTCTAATTCATGCCACCTCTGAACAGTCTGTGTAAGTTCCCCTAAATGCCACCTCAGATGCAGCATCTGAAAACAATGTTATGGACGCATATTAGCCTTAAAAGTTCATGTGTCATAAATTCTGCTGAATCAAAATACTCCTTTCTAAAGGAATGTTAAAACAGATACTCCAAGAAGTGCTTATCAGCTTTGCACATTAGTGATGTTATATGCAGTGACCTCGACTGAGCAAAGAAAGATCAGAAGCAATCTGAAGAAAGATGGACTGTGTTTTTTTGTGATTTATTTTGGGCATTTTTGCCATTACTTATGCAGGAGGGTACAGAGAGCAGAGAGGAAGCAAAGAGGGAGGAGGATCAGAAAGGACCATGAGCCAGCGACACACAAACTCAGGTCTAATGAAAGTCTATTTGTGTCCCTGGAGCACAAAAGCAGTCTTAAGTCGCTGGGGTATATTTGTAGCAATAGCCAAAAATACATTGTATGGGTCAAAATTATAAATTTTTCTTTTATGCCAAAAATCATTAGGATATTAAGTAAAGATCATGTTCCATGAAGATATTTTGTAAATTTCCTACCGTAAATATACAAAGAGGGAGGAGGATCAGAAAGGACCATGAGCCGGCGACACACAAACTCAGGTATAATGAAAGTCTATTTGTGTCCCTGGAGCACAAAACCAGTGTTAAGTCGCTGGGGTATATTTGTAGCAATAGCCAAAAATACATTGTATGGGTCAAAATTATAAATTTTTCTTTTATGCCAAAAATCATTAGGATATTAAGTAAAGATCATGTTCCATGAAGATATTTAGTAAATGTCCTACCGTAAATATATCAAAACTTAATTTTTGATTAGTAATATGCATTGCTAAGAACTTCATTTGAACAACTTTAAAGATGATTTTCTCAATATTTAGATTTTTTTGCACCCTCAGATTCCAGATTTTCAAATAGTTGTATCTCAGCCAAATATTGTGCTATCCTAACAAACCATACATCAATGGAAATATTATTTATTTTAAAAAACTGACCCTTATGACCAGGGTCATATTTGTTAAATATTATGAAATATATATTAAGCTTTTGAAACATTATTAATTATGTAGTGTTTCAGGAACAACTCTGTGGCTGCTAAGAGTGAATGAGTGACGTTTTCTTTATTTTAATACAGTGCATTATCAATCAGAGATGCCATGATGCAGAACAAACTAACATCAGGCATGCATCCTGATGTAATGAAGCTGCAGTGGTTTTCTCACCTGTGTCGCGCTGCTGCTCTGCCATAGGTTCGACCCGTCAGTCACGTCCCACGATCCTCCCGTCTGCAGCTGGAGGCTGATGATGACACACCTGAGGAGATGAGATCTTCAGCTTTCTACTACACAAACACATGTGATGGTGAGGAAAACAGAGACTGACAGTGTCATGACGGAGCTGTACTGTCAGACACATCACACGACCTTAGCCTTAAACGTATTTGATGGTACCAGATTGTCACACGGGTCAGAGGGCAGGATTACATGCATTCATAAAATAAATTACTTTTTATATAACCCATTTATTTATATATATGAAGCCTTATTTAGTATATTTCTAACTTGGCACAAGTGATAATTCAATTCGAAACAGCACACCAAACCCTAATGCTGCTGTAGTCAATGATGAGTCCTGATATTATTCAGACTGATGCTGCTCATCTGGGCTGGTCTGGTTACCGACATAATCGCTCGTCTCCCGTGAATCACCAAGCGTTCACAGAATCAGCCTGTGAAAGCACAGCTTTGAGATTTCGTTTTTGCTGGGCTGGGTTTAGGGTAGTTGAGGCTGAAAGCAGCTGCGTTTGGTTACATGGGATTTCACGTGAATGTCGGCTAATCTCAGCGAGCGTAATGAAATATAAAAATGATTCGTTGCCTGCCAGCTCGCAGTAATAATGATTAAAGGAGATGAGGAGTGAGTTCCTCTCAGTGAGAGCGAGCAGATGCTGACGCGGACCATAAATCCCTGCGCTTTCTGCAGCAACAACAAGCCCAGGACGAAATTAAACCAAACTGCTCTGAGCTCAACATCAAATCTCAGCTCAATCCATTACCGTGAAGGGTTCAGAGGTCTGTGCGCCGCCGCTGGCTTCAACCAGAAGAGCTCTTAATAGTACTGAATGTGCACTTGTTGTAATGTATTTTTTAAAAACTCTACTTGCAGATAATACAATATTAATGAAATAATAAAAAAAAGAGTACACTTTCATTACTACATTTCTTACACACTTCTAAAAAGTGCACTTTGAAATGTCAATTTAAGCTTTATTTTAAAGTACATTTTTAATAATTGTTTTAATTTTTCTCATGCTTTAAAGAAGTAAACTCATTTTGATGTTTTGACTAACATACTAAAGCACATCTAAAGCACGGTAGTGTGTTATTTGATATCACAGTTAATAGATTTTAAATGGAAACTTCATTACAAATGTGTGTTTGACATACAAGTGCAAGCTTTATTATATCTTGCATTATTGACACACTGTTTTCCTGTTTGACTCTGTAAAGCTGCTTTGACACAATCTGGACTGTATAAAGCGCTGTACAAATAAAGGTGACTTGACTCGACAAGCTTCGATTGAAATGACATTAAAGTATATTTTACCACAAATGCTTGTCAGTATTTGCTAGTACACTCTTATCATATGTGATCCTGCACCACAAAACCAGCCATAAGCTTCCATTGATGTATGGTTTGTTATGATAGGATAATATTTGGCTAAGATACAACTATTTGAAAATCTGGAATCTGAGGGTGCAAAAAAATCTAAATATTGAGAAAATCATCTTTAAAGTTGTTCAAATGAAGTTCTTAGCAATGCATATTACTAATCAAACATTAAGTTTTGATATATTTACGGTAGGAAATTTACAAAATATCTTCAAGGAACATGATCTTTACTTAATATCCTAATGATTTTTGGCATAAAAGAAAAATGTATAATTTTGACCCATACAATGTATTTTTGGTTATTGCTACAAATATACCCCAGCGACTTAACACTGCTTTTGTGCTGCAAGGACACATATTTCAAAGACAGTAATTATGAAGAAAGTGACGTGACATGTGGCCAAGTATGGTGACCCATACTCGGAATTAGTGCTCTGCATTTATCCCATCCTCAGTGCACACACACAGCAGTGAACACACGCACACCGTGAACACACACCCGGAGCAGTGGGCAGCCATTTATGCTGCGGCGCCCGGGGAGCAGTTGGGGGTTCGGTGCCTTGCTCAAGGACACCTCAGTCGTGGTATTGAAGGTGGAAGAGAGCGCTGTACATTCACTCCCCCCACCTACAATCCCTGCCGG
>NW_015647024.1:135280-136938 GCF_001515625.1 Sinocyclocheilus rhinocerous
TATTGTTGGCTATTGCTACAAATATACCCCAGCGACTTAAGACTGCTTTTGTGCTGCAAGGACACATATTTCAAAGACAGTAATTATGAAATATTACATATAAAGATGTACTGAAGACCTACTTAAGTTACAGTGCTCTTGATCTGAATGAACTGCATTTCATATAAATTTAAACTATAAGAAGAAAATAGAAGTTTTCAGAAAGGAGCTCCACGGTCCAATGTACACGAGGGGCTTAAATAAGCAGCTACAGACCTGCTGTTTCCCATCAAATGTGCACTATTTCATATAAATTTAAACTATAAGAAGAAAATAGAAGTTTTCAGAAAGGAGCTCCACGGTCCAATGTACACGAGGGGTTTAAATAAGCAGCTACAGACCTGCTGTTTCCCATCAAATGTGCACTTTCTGAATGACAGAAATCTAGAAAGTTAAACCAGGACAGAGCAAGATAAATCCGAGAGAGCAGATTCCCGTCGAGACACTAGAGTGCCATCACTGCGAGTCAGTGGCCTGTGTTATGAGGGGGATTTGCTGTGATTAATGCCAAGCACAGAGGGGGTCATTGTTCTATAATGAATCTGATTTCAGGGATTTCCATGTGTAAACAGGATTTAGTGGCACTAGCTGCATCCAGGTTGGAAAATACAAGCTTCTTATGCAACACACTGGTTATTGTTTTATGTGACACTGAATTAATTTAATTATCAGTTTCATTATATTTCATAAATTAACTTTCATTTGAAGGATTATGGTGGAAGAACACTTTATTTCCCAGAATTCTCACATTTATTCAATATAGTAGAGTCAATAGTTTCAAATGTTGATGTCAATATTTATTTGTGGTGGCAAAAATCAGTTGATAAAGCTGTATTCATATCATTGAAGAAATATACATGGTTCATCTAAAGCAAACATGTAATGTTACAGTTTCGGATAGAAATGTGGAAGACAGCAAAATCCCCCAAGTTAAATCAACTCTGCTCAGAGTACATATTGTCTGAATTTACAGAATGTTAAAGTAACACTGAAGTCGAGTTAAAGTTAATGTGATAATTAAGCAATTAATTAATTGATGAGTGAGCATTAGTAAAGAAAACCCGCTGTTAAAGGGTTAGTTCACCCAAAAAGAAAATTAGGCTGCGTTTTACTCACCCCCGATGCATCCTAGGTGTATATGACTTTCTTCTTTCAGACGAATCCAGTCGGAGTTATATTAAAAATTGTCTTTGATCTTTCAAGCTGTTTAATGCCACTCAGCAGGTGTTGCATGCATCAGTCCAAAAGAAGTGAAATAAAAATCGCACACGGCTCCGGGGGGTGAACAAAGGCCTTCTGTAGCTAATCGATGCGTTTTTGTAAGAAAAATATCCATATTCAGAACGTAATAATCACTTTAATGTAGCTTGCGCTCACTGTTGTACACAGAAGCAGCTCCGGGAGGATGACGTATGAGCTCAGCGCTGCGCATGCGCTGCTCAGAAGTGACGAACACGGAAGCACAGCGGAGAGATCAAAACAAAACACCGGTCACTAATTAGAAGTACAAAACGAGGATGTCGGAGGATTTGGATATAAGCCAAGAGGAGACTGGTTTTCCTTTGCTAAAGTAAGGAAACTTTGCTTCCTTTGATCCTGTAAACAAATGTTGGTTTTCA
>NW_015647024.1:136966-144761 GCF_001515625.1 Sinocyclocheilus rhinocerous
TTGCTCCTGTTAACAAACGTTGTTTTCACGAGACGCACCGGCGCATGCGCAACACTGAACTCATACGTCATCCGGCCGGAGCTGCTTCCTTGTACAACTGCTGGCGCAAGCTAGATTAAAGTGATTATTACGTTTTGAATATGGATATTTTTCTTACAAAAACGCATCGATTGGCTACAGAAGGCTCCCCCCGGAGCCGTGTGAGACACTTTTTCTTTATGGATGGGTGCTTTTTATTTCACTTCTTTTGGACTGAAGCATGCAACACCCGCTGAGTGCCATGAAACAGCTTGAAAGATCAAAGACAATTTTTAATATAATTCCGACTGGATTCGTCTGAAAGAAGAAAGTCATATACACCTAGGATGCCTCGGGGGTGAGTAAAACGCAGCCTAATTTTCATTTTTGGGTGGTAACTCTGCTTCAGTGTTACTTTAACACTCTGTAGATTGAGTTGATTTAACTCTGGGGATTTTGCTGTGAGAGCATCAACTTGCAGTGGTTGGTTAGACTTGATTCAGTTCATGATTGAATTCAAAAGCATTTTTTGCTAATTCAGAATGATTCACTTTGAATATTAATGACATTTTATTAGATTTGAATTAAACCAATTTAAAGAGACACTTCACCCAAAAATGAAAATCATCTCACCATTTCCTTATGCCGTCCCAGATGAATATGGCTTTCTTTTTTCAGATAAACACAAACAGCCTTCTCTGTGAGTTGACACTTCCCAGAAAAGCTTCATATATTCTTTCAAATGCACATGACAGCAGCTGACATGCTACTGAAAATTATATTTAGCAGAATCCTTACTTTTAGTAAGCAACTCTCTAACATTGCTATGATTTATTATCTAAAACATATTGTTAATTAGGGGCCAAGAACTGAAGGTGCATAGCCAGACATTATCAGAGGTGTTTTTCTTTTGCTTTTCAGTATATGGCTGCCATTAGAACTGTACATGGGAAAGTTATGAAATGTGAATATAAAATGTACATTTTTTTAAAGCATTTTTAACATTTAGTGTTGTTAATATCAGTAAATGTGCATCTGCATCCCAACTCAAACTCAGTGCTTTACTTTCAAATATGCTTTTGCACTTGCAAATATCCAACTAATCTGGAACAGAACTGACAAATCCCCCCCCCCACTCCGATTCCTTGGCTAATGGCAAATGTCAAATTATGTCATTTGCCATCATTAAAATTTTTCCAGCATTTTTAATTTTCTGAAAATCCTCCTTTCGACCCTGCCGTAGTCCCTAAAACTTAAAAGCTTTTTACAAGACCAAACCGTTCATGTATAACGATTCAGCAGATCTGATGGCATGAACGCCAAACAGGACTTGGGGCTGCAACTCTGCAATGCTTTGGGGTCAAAACCTGCTATCAGAGTCGTCAAGAGAGAACCATTACTGGGAAATTCCTGCTTCTGCATATGATTTGAAGTAAAAAACTATCTAGGTCAGTGGTCACCAACCTTTTTAAGCCCAAGATCCCTGACCTCAGCCTTTATGAAAGACAAAATCTTCCTACTGAAGAATTGATAGAAAAAGACAGCCCAGATTGTACTTCCAATTTGAAGACTTTTATTTAGTATTTTAATTAGTGATGCACCGATCATGATTTTTCATGGCCGATTCAGATTCCTTTTATTAATTTTTTTTATTTTTTTCCCCAAGCAAATTGGCCGATTCCAATACTGTTTATTTAATTTAATTTTATTAAGCAAATGTATTCATTGTTTATTTGCACTATATCAAGCAAACTAGCCTTAAAAATCACTGTAGCCATTTGAAATTATAGGAAACCACGTCATTTTAATCACGATCCAAACAAAGATGCCACACACGTGCTGCATGAGCAGTTGTTTTTGATTTGAAATTGAATTAGATTGTACAATTTCAAGATTTAAAACAGAACAGTCTGACTTTAGTTTTGTGAAACTATACTACATAAAACATATCTGCACGAGACAGAAAAAGCAGATGCTCTGAATGAGACGCAGATTCACTCTCTGACAGCAGGAGGCGCTCATGGAGCAGCAGACACAGCGTTTCCTTGCTTACCGCCGTAAACAAAGCAGCTGCGCTTATACAGCTTTATACGGAGGTCAGAGGAGAAAACGCCATTGCTATTGAAACGTTTCTGAAAACAGTCAGTTCTCTTTATCACTGTCACAGTAGTGATATAGATCAGGTCAAACATGCTGGACGTCTATCAAATTAAATTTTGCTGTAAGATGTCTTATATTATAAATGATTTCACGTATCATTACAAAACTGGATTTGTGTCTTCGCCAGCATGCACAGAAGATGCACTATGACGTTTACCTAGTGGTCAAAATATATAATAAACTATACCATAACTATCATCGCTTTACCCTATAAATATCACATCCCTTGGGTTCTACAGAATCTAATGATATGTCCTCCATTTAGAGTCATGTCAAACAAACTCATGACAGTTTGTTCGATCTTTATTCAATTTCACACAGACTATTTCAGCAAAAAAATAGAAAAAAGAATCAGATGTTTTGATATCTGAAACTTGATGTGTCAGTTCATGACCTCTGATGGCTGTGGGACGGCTCGCACGCTTAAATGCCTGCTGGCCATTGCAAAAACATTCATCTGACATGAAAGGAAAGCAGATTAGGCAGCATTAAAGTTACATTTCTCTCAAAAACCAAAATCTGCCGTTATTTACTCCTGTACTGCTTTCCATGTAATCTGAGGACATAGGACTCCTCGTATGAAAAACAGACTGAAATGAGTTATGGACTTCATGTGTGAAGGTGGGCTAGACCCCGGCTTCAGCGGTAGAGAAGATCAGTGAATAATGGCTTCAGTTTGGTCTGTTCCTCACACAAAACATCTTATGACTCAAGAAGACTTCTAATGTAGTGCATGAGTCGTATGGACAGCTGTTGTCAAGCTTTTACATGGTTTGGAGCTTGGCAGGGACATAAGCTCACATGGGTTTGAAACGACTGGAGGATGAGTAAACGATATTACTCAACCTTTAAGGTTGCGGATGGTAGATAAGTGACTGCGGGGCGTCCGAGCAGCTCAGACACTGATCCAGATATTTCAGGACTTCAGACTAACACTCTGTTGGGCTGACAGAGGACAACTGGAGCATGATTCCCAGAAGATGACCCCTCATCACCTGATGGCACAGAAACCTCAGGTGTTCGGGATTTCTGAGACCACAAGCACAGTTTAGATCCACAGCAGCTCCTGAGGTCACAGCCGTTTCCTTTATAAGATTTGCTCAACAGACAAAGCCTGACAGAAATAGCCTGGAGGAGACCAGTCCATCAGAAGATGGTGAGACCACCTGCTAAACCACTGTCCTTTACTGACTGACCTTCATTAGCACACCAGAGACAGAAAACATAAGGCTGCCTGAAAAATGAAAGCTCATGTTGATTGTCAGCATCGAAGGGAAGGGAAGTGCATTTTTCTGCTTTCTGTCTTCACTCATTCATTTTACACTGTCCTGTAGTGTGACAAATGAATTTGCTGTATAAACATTTGTTTTTTTTTGATATAGCTCATGAAAACTGCACTGAATAATTTTTTACACTTAGAATTCATTCTAATTTTAGATGGAGTTTAGTGCGTGTGTGTTCAACCCCTATACCTCTCTAACCAACTGGACCTGAAGCTGTGTTTTTGCATGTTTGCTTGTCTGGAATTGAACTGTGTGAAATGTTTTAAAGTTTCAGAAGTCACAGAATGAATGTGTTTTCATGATCGATTATTGCTCTCACTTCTGTGTACTAGTGCCCATCACTAGAGTTTACTGCATCAAAATTAAATTGGCATACATTTTTATTTTGTCTTCTGGGAAACAAAAAAATATCTCATGTAGGCATGTGACGGTATAACATTTTCATATTGCATATATATATACAGTATATATATGTGTTATTACATGTTGAAATGAACTTAGATTAATAAATGCTTTAGAAGAATTTTTCATTAGCAGTTTATGTTAACTAATGAATTAACTAATGTTAAATAATGGAGTCTTAATGTAAAGTGTGACCGAACAATAAAGAATCAAAACTTTGTCAAACAATATCTAGGGCATGTTGTAGTCCAGATTGAAATGTAATTATTTAAATATTCAGTGCTGTGATGAACACCATTGCTAATAGAAAAAGCTGAATGGATGTTTAAATCATCTAAATCCTGTTCAGAAACAGAAAGTAGCGCAGCTGCATTTCTGCTGCTCCATCAGCGCCACCTGCTGTCAGAGAGTGAATGTGCGCTTCATTCGGTGCGCTTCTTCTCATCTGTGCTGGGTTTGTTCACATCAGTGCGCATGCGTGCTTGACGCAGCATACAGCGGTGTTGAGCATTTGAACCAGCTGACGGGAAAAGTATTCCTAAAATGCATTCAAAAAATCTGAATAATAATAATAATCTTGTGTTCATTATCGTGATATTTCGTTTTACCGAATACCGGCACATGTCTAATCTCATGCAGTTTCTGAAGGCCAGTACTAAAAAAAAGAAGATGCAGAAGATGTTTGAAAAGCAAAGCATGTGCAGGAGCTGGAGGATTTTTCTGAAGAACAGTGGACACACAGAGACTCATGAACAACTATCACAATCATACTGCAAGGTCAGTTCACCCAGAAATTTAAATTCTGTCATCATCTACTCATCCTCGCGTCATTTCAAACCTAAGACTTTGCTTAATCTTCAAAACAAAAAATTTAGATTTTTTTTTTTTTAATAAAACCAGAGAGGTTTCTGTCCCCCCATTCTCACATGCATGCCATATTCCAATAGAGGAGGATAGGATTTTGAGTGAACACAATTTAACTCATGGTCTCTTTTTCACATAGCACCGAATTTCACAGCAATTCAATGAATTCAGAAGACTTGGGATAACACACATGCATATGGACTGTTTTTGGAGTTGGACGGGTATAAATCGTCTGTGTTTCACAGGTCTGGAGAGACATTTAGAGAGAGATTATTTTGGGCCAACTATTCCCTTCATTTTGCAAAGCACTGTTTCTTATTATTTATTCATTCAGTTTTAAATATAAGAGACATATTTATATACTTAAAATGTTGTGCTCTGTACGTTTTATACAATTTTTATGCATACCTACAGTAGGCATACTTACTAGGAGTTCATTTTTTTATTTTTTATTCATCAGACAGAAGGCTGAAAAAAAGTGCCTAAAACTTTTTATATAAATAAAAACTCCACTGTTAATACTTTACTGGTTCCTGTTTTTGTTTCATTTGTAAGTATCAGTTAAATTATTATACATGTAAACATGACACAGTAAAAAACGAATTCCCACTGGACGGCTGGAGATGCTTCTCTTTGTCACGAGCCGTTTCATAAAGTGCTGGTGGCACAATCATGCTCCACCCGTTCCAGCTGTAAATAACACCTATGATCCGCAAACTAAACTGACCGAGCACAGCGTATTCCCCCTCACTGGAGCACGTCTGCGGTCACCTGTATTAACCTTCTTACAGGACAAGTATTGAATAATAATCAGCTTACTTCTGTCGAGCAATATCATTCCGCATGAAGGTCTCTCGGGTCAGTCTTATATGGGAGAGCATGCTCTCTAAACTAGCTGCGCTGTGTTCAGCTCCACAGAGAGCCTACACAAACACCAGCTGCTAGAAATAAAGGGCTTTAGAAGAAGCATTTCTGGTTTCCCAAGGAACCTTTCAGTGATGGTCCACTTTAGACATTCTGCTGATTATAAGTAACTTTACAAGTGTATGTCAACTGGACAGACATGATTTACATATGATTTACATCATCCTCATAATCATCCTCAAAATATATCTTTTTTAGAGGGGAGTTTGCTTGGAGATGTGAAACTTGCAGTATGATTTTACTGTAGAGTAACCTCTTATATGTGTTCCACTTCACAACCCCTTTAACTGTGGCAGCAAAAATGGACTTGTGAATAAAGGTGACGCTCCATGAGCTGATATTTCAGCTGATTTCCAGTCGCTGAAGAATCTGATGAGATCCAGTGTGTTTGAAACTACAGCCCACAATCACTGGACACTTGAACTCTTGCCTGATGGTAACCGAGCCTTTTCTCACACTGTCCTGATCGCTGTCACAATTCTGCTGATTATAAGTAACTTTACAAGTGTATGTCAACTGGACAGACATGATTTACATATGATTTACATCATCCTCATAATCATCCTCAAAATATATCTTTTTAGAGGGGAGTTTGCTTGGAGATGTGAAACTTGCAGTATGATTTTACTGTAGAGTAACCTCTTATATGTGTTCCACTTCACAACCCCTTTAACTGTGGCAGCAAAAATGGACTTGTGAATAAAGGTGACGCTCCATGAGCTGATATTTCAGCTGATTTCCAGTCGCTGAAGAATCTGATGAGATCCAGTGTGTTTGAAACTACAGCCCACAATCACTGGACACTTGAACTCTTGCCTGATGGTAACCGAGCCTTTTCTCACACTGTCCTGATCGCTGTCACAGGCTGTACATTTATATGACTAATAAAATGAGAGAAGAAGAAGAGTCATGAACACATAACCGCCACAAATGTGCATGCCAAACACATCCATAGCATAACGTTACTCCATAAATCACACCCTGATTCTGTCCATTTCAACAGTTTATGTTCGTGCGCCGCTCCTGATTTCACTGCTCTGCCACAGCTGTTTAGTGAATTAGCCCAAAATGACAGATGTGACAGTGTCTAGACTAGGGCTTGAATGACTTCAGAGTTTTTTATGTGATGAAAGTCGAGTCGACGTCACAATGAAGCTTGAGCTGAGACTCGAGCACCTTGCTTCGTGAATTCACTTTCAGTAGTTCATGAATACAACTGCACCATCATCGCACGAGAACAAAACTGAATTAAACTGCATGACGGCACTATTATCTTCTGTAGAGTTGCTTTACTATTGAATCACACATCTTGCAACATTCACAACGATACTGAACTGACTCGAGCTGAATAATGCTTCGTGTAGAACCGCTTATAGCTGAAATGAACTCGATTCAAACTGATGTGAAACTACTGAACTAACACTGAGCCGTCTCCATAAATGACTGTGCTAATTTCTTGTGTATCTCTGTGAAGCTGCTTTGACACAGACTGTATTGTGTAAAGCGCTATGAACAAAAGGCGACTTGATTTGACTTGACAAATAAAACCATCAACCAAAAGGTTCAGTCTGAATGAACTCCACACATCTGAAGCAAACCTCCTGCATGCTAATGGAGAAAGACCCGTCAAGCTCTGTCTCTCTCAGCCAGGAGGAGAGAAAAGTGGAATATAACGTATGCAGTCTGTGATGTGAAATTCAATCTGTATGCAGATGAAACGCTGCGTGTCAAAGCCGAACAGCGCAGCTGAGATTAAGGTCAGCGTTCAGAGAGGAAACAAGGCCCTCGCATAAACTGCTGCTTTAAGTGATTTCCAGGAATGAAATTCACAAATCTTCCTCATCCTGATCTTTCTGTTATCACAGACTGGGAAATGATGCAGAGTATAATGTGATATTTACTGATGCTCGACGTTCCTTTGTGGTTTCATATTTATTTTGGATCTGGCAGCAATAATAGAATCTCTTCTGAGCTTACGATCCAATATTGCTGTTATCTTGAGGAGCAGCGGCCGAGCTCAGATCCTCCTCTTTGCAGCAGGATCCCAGCTCTGTGTGTGTGTGTGTGTGTGTGTGTGTGTGTCAGTGTGAGTGTGTGTGTGTGTGTGTGTGTGTGTGTGTGTGTGTGTGTGTGTGTGTGTGTGT
>NW_015647024.1:144771-157232 GCF_001515625.1 Sinocyclocheilus rhinocerous
GAGTGTGTGTGTGTGTGTCAGTGTGAGTGTGTGTGTCTGTGTGAGTGTGAGTGTGCGTCAGTGTGAGTGTGTGTGTGTGTGTGTGCGTATGTGTGTACGTGTGTGTGTGTGTGTACGTGTGTGTGTGGCAAGAAACAGAGTGGAAAACACATCTCACGCTCCTCACAGGCTTTGAAGACTGTAAATTGCAGTGCGGAGCAGCTCATGTTGACTAATAAGAAGAGCTGAGCGCAGTCCATTACTATCAGCATGAGGCTGAGAAACTGGCCAGTCAGCTGTGGACCTGTGTCTGTGACACTTAATGCTTTTTGTCCCAGAGGAGAGATACTCAGACACATCAATTACAGCCAGACAAACCACAGACTCTGACGACACTCGGGCCTTCAGAGAGACTCGCAGCTGCATCTGAAATGCACGTACACAACTTGAAATATCATAAATATGCACCTTCTGCACACTCTTGATCATGCCTACACATGCACTTACTGATGTGAGCAGATATAAACAATGTAATGATAGAAACAGAATGGTTTTAAACTCCATTTCCATTTCATACATACGTTTAGATGAAATATGGATTAAGTAATAAATCATTATCCAGATGTAAAACTATATATAGATGCAGTAACCATAGTATAAGCAACAAATAATTGATGACAGGCTGTTGAATTATTGAAAATAATATTTGGTGGAGGATGTGCTGCTTTTTCTTGCGGCGTGCTACATGTGAATGTTTTAACAAGAGCAAGGATAGCTTGGCACATGATGTTCCTGCTCTAAATTGTGTTATAAATAGCAGAATTCCTGTTCTGAGAAAATATTTTTGCATGAGTAACGAACACACTTGACTCTGAATAAGTGCTTCTCAGTTCCGCTCTGCACATTTTGTACGTCTCTCTTATTTAACACACCTGATTCAGGTCGTCAGCTCAGAGCTCTCTCACACTCACTTCACTTCAGGAGAGTTCAGAGAGACATAGGCATGTGCGGAGCAGCGGTTTACAGGGACTGGAACTGAGAATCACTGGGCTGGATAGACGATATAATCACAGACGCTGACGTCTGCACCCGTGTTATTAACATCATGAAAAATATAATTGTATTTGATGGATAAAATGAAGGGAACTGTAATGTTTGCATGTTTTATTAAAATTCACATTTAGATTCAAAAATGGCATTGGCTGTCATGCATGCTGTAAATGAGCATGATGGCATTCAAATGAGCTTCAAAGAGCTTTGTAACAGTAGAGTTTCATGTGGGTCAGTTTCCGGTTGCTGACAGAGCGCTTGTGCCCTTGCATGCTCATGAGAGAAGCTTTTCTATTACGTTTTCTATGTAATCTGCATAATCTACATCTCAATTATGTATTCTACATTCTGTAAATGTTATGTATTGAAGGTTATGTGCATATTTCCATTTTGTAAAACAGTTATTTGGAAATACTGAATATCAAATTACTATTTTTTTTATTATAAATGAGAACAGTAACTAATAGGATCTTAATTAATAATTCATTACATTTAGAAGAAACATAATTGACAGTAACATATTCGTTATTACATAAAAGTTCGTCCTGCAGAACATTCACCTTTGACCCGTTGACACTTGGATTGTTTATCATCTAAAATTTAAGTGCGATATGTCTTGTAGCATTTCTGGCTAACAGTACAGAGGACACAAAAATGTATCGCAGATGTATTCAGAGGAGCTGCCGATTGGATTTAATTTAATTCCCCCTGAATGAAAGCTACGGACAGGACGAGCCGAGGGAAAAACTGTTCCGATGCCTGGTCATTGATTCTGATGTGGGATGCTGGTGTCTCTCACGCCTCACTCACAACACAATGATAGCACTTGAATATTTCATCTGTGTCTCCTGGATCAATGTGTTTGTAAACTCGACCCAGATCTGCCTCCATTTCAGTATTCGACACTAGTTTATCACAATCCAGTCAGCAACTGAAGGATAAGATCAAGTCTGCTGGATGAAACTCACCCTAACATCCTCCACAGCAGGGCACTTCTAGGATTTCATCCTCAGGGGCTTTTAGTCCTCAGTGAGAAAGTATAGCAAGAAACGTCCAGCTAAATCACCAGCTCCATATTATAAGCTAAAAGTAGCCTAACGGTACTTAAAATTGGTACAAGTCAATGCAAAACTTTTACAAATTATATAATGATACCAGTCTTTCTGCAGTACAGTTCAAATTGGTACATGTGTAGCCTTACTGTTTGAATAACGGAAAATTGTCATCCTATCATTATAATTAACAAGTATTACTGTTAACTAGCTAAAAACAAATAAATTGACTCTGGGCTCAACATGAAGGATTTTTCTGGATTATTTAGTTAAGAGCAGTGAGTGGTTTTCTCTTTTTCTTTTGTTGTTTGATTAACATTATCAACATAGGACACAGAAGGCTGCTGTCACTTTAAGACCTAATAGACAGGTCCGTTATATTGCCAATATTTTCATAACTGTTTACATTCAGACATAACCAACTGTGTTTTCATGGATACTCATCAAGGCAGGCATTTTGATATAATTTTGTGTGTATTTGCTCAAGAACAGGCTAAAGAGAACTCAATCCAGTACTCGCATGCTGTCTGAGAGCCGGCTTTTTGTGTGGGCGCTTAGAGATGAAATGGTGTGAAAACTTCATTTCACGATTACCAAAATGATCACGGTTATCAATATTATCATGGTATTGCTAAAATGCGCTGCAAATGTTCAAAAAGTACTCATATACACACAGACATCATTTCACTAAGTTTTATATCAAAAACCAACAAACAACAAATAACATTAGCAGCACTATGCACATTACAACAATAACATTAAAAATGATGGCCAGATTTTAAACAAACTAAAAAAAAAAAAAGTTTTATAAAGCAATAAACCTCACATTTCAGCCTTTAAATCATTTTATAAGAAAAGGAAGAGTCAAAATTATAAATGATAGGAATTGTATCTGCTCCATTAACAATTCTACATAGGCTACCATATCATCTGAAGTGTTGAGATTTTTAGAACGCACATTAGCTTGATTTAGTTCAATTTTTTGTATTGGTCTGAACAAAAATGGCATACAAGTTGAATGAAAATGTAATTCCACTGTCTGACAGCAGGTGGCGCTTAAGCAACCGCTGTAAACAGAGCAGAGCTGCGCTTTTAAACGCTACTTTATCTGGCATTACACGGGGGGAAGATGAAAAGCAAATGCCTTGGAAACTTTTCTGAAGACAGCCGGTTCCTCCTTATGCATTCAGAGAATTCATACAATCATTCATTCATATAATTTCTCTCAGCACTCTACCTTTCATCATGTTTTCACACGAAACCAAACCTATGCTCCATGTTGCGCCTGCATGAGACTCTTACTAACTTTACTTAATGCAGAGCAGTATTTACCATGAGTTTTTCAAATTGTGATAATTAAATATGCTTTTAATGATGATTATAATATGAAACAGTAACACTAACCGTCGGGACTTTTTATTGTGCTTTATCATCAAAACAGTAATGCATACTTCAGGTGTGTCCACATACAAAAACGATCTGTCACATCGTGTGAGTACCGCATTGAGCTCTCTTTCACAGCATCTTGCGCTTGAATGGCTTGAAATCACTTGAATGTTTAAAATGACAAACCTTACACACATATGAAAATGATCAACTTTGTGGAAGAAGCAGAACTGGTCTGATTGTTCAGATAGGTGATTATAGTTTTAGGGGGACTGAGATGACAGACCTAACAAGGGTCTACAGTAATAGCACTGATAAAACAACCGTTTAGGCACTTTACAGTGCAAAGTGACACTGACAGATTCAAGTGCTTTGAGAAAGCATCACAAGCGTCTTGTATCTGTCATGCCCTCTGACTGTGCAAGCTTTTCCCTTTAAACCAAATGTTTGTATGGACAAAACACGGTAATGTACACAGACACTGTCCACACAGATTCGGCTGAACACAGCACACAATATTCCTCAAGAGGGAGAATGAATGTGTGAAGACGTGAGATTTTTTTTCTCACCACCCACCACCAAACGCATCCTGGTTTTCTCACATGAATCAGAAAATCTGAGTGTGTCACCTCATTACATGCATTTGATCTGCAGCATTATGAACGTCCTCTCCTCTGACGTCGACACGTTTGGCATTTGTCCACGGTTCTCCTTCACCGTTCCATTCCCTCCTACAAGAAAACATAATGAACCGCTGGAGATCAGCTGTCCCGCGAGTCCTCCGTTAGGCCTGTGTAGATGCACAGCTCTGCTCATTACTGCTGAAGTGCTTCGGCGCCGGTTAACGGGAGGCAGCGCGCTCCGCCGATTTCACTCCCCTGCATCCTAGAGGGGCAATTACTGGCCGCTGTTTCCGCATGGCGCCGCTGGAGAAGGTGAGCCCTTTCAAGCAGTTATGTATGCCCTGATGGTTTAATTCTGTGCACTGAAGCCATATGTAGACCTTTCAAACCAAAACTGTCACAGAACGTAGAGGTCCCGCGGGCCTCACGCTTGGGGCATGGTTCTGTTATAGATCTTACCTTATTTTTCACAGAGACTGTGAAGCACAAAGACTCCTAAATCCCACCACCCACGACTCCAACAAGGACGCCGCAGGCTCAAGGTCTGGCTGGTTAGCACGTCCAGTCAGCTCCTGCTGCTACATGCAGTAACTACAGCATCATGGAGACAGTGGCGGTTCTAGACCACAGCTGCTGGGGGCACACGTTTACCTGATGAGCAACAGCAACTCTTACTGAGGTCCTCAGAGAATTCCTTTGTTCCTGCCATGATTCCCTTCCACAAACATGATCAGACTTTCATATATCTGTTCTCTAAATAAAACAGGGCCGACACTGACACCTGATCTGTGGTTAAAACACCTCTGAACAGATGGACTCTAGTTTCACTTTCCAATTAACTACTAATCCTAGAGATTCACACACTTTTGCCACTCACAGATATGTAATACTGGATCATTTTCTAGAAAAAAAAATGACAAAGTATATATTTTTGTATAATTTGTTTGATTGGATTATCTTCGTCTGCTTTCAGGACTTGTGTGAAAATCATATTTATGCAGAAATATAGAAAATTCTGAAGGGTTCACAGACCTTCAAGCAGCCCTATGTGAGTACACACACACACATATATATATATATATATACACTACTGTGCAAAAGTCTTAGGCCACTAGTATTTTCACCAACAAATAATGGTTTTAAGTCAGTTATTTCTATCTTTTGCTGTAGTGTGTCAGCAGGAAATATCAGTTTACATTTCCAAACATTTCTTTTGCCATTAATTGTAATAATGCAGTGAGATTTTTGTCTGACAGCAGCCAGTGCTGCATACAGATGGACTGGATGATGCTGAGATCAGATCTCTGTGATTACATGAAGAATCAGGAAAAACTGAGACAGACTAAATCCAGAACTGTGGCAATGTCTCCAAGATGCCTGAAGAAACCGACCTGCAAAGCTACCTGAAAATCTATCTGCAAGTGTACCGAGGACAAAATCTGTTTTAAACGCAAAGGGTGGTCACACCAAATGTTGATTTGATTTAGCTAATACAGTGTTTCCTCTAGGATTTTTTCCAGCTGTGGTGGCAGGACTATTTCCCACGGACCACGCCCCCTTCCCCTGGTGGTTAAACCTCCCCACGCACAATTAGACAATTAGATCAAAAAAACAAATGACGAGCAATAGCACAAACAAAAACAATAACAAGATACAAATTAAATTAACAGTACTTTAAGTTTTTCAGGTAGGTCTAACAGTAATATTTAGGTACAGATTTACTACAGAAACTTAATAATCTATTCATCTGTAAAATAACACTGGATAGTCATTCACTCTATAAACAGTAATGACACAGACAGCAGAAGGTTTATTTAGGCTGCTGTCTCTTTAAGACCTCATACATGGATCTAATGTGCTGTTATACGTGAGTTTTGCTTCTCAACGGTTTACATTCACTTACCGACTATGTTTAATATAAACCGACTGTGTTTACGTGAGTACTCGCCAAGTCGGTCATTTTGACAAAATTTGGTATGTTTTTGGCCGTTTATGCTCAATTCTCAATTCTGTTGTCGCACACTGTTTCAGAGGCAGTTTTATGTGTGCGCGCTTTGGGTGTGGACACACAGAAAACACAGAGCACGCGAGTATTGTATTGAGTTCTCTTTCACGTCTTTTTGCTCTTGAATGGCTTAAAGTTGCTTGAATGTTTAAATTGGCAAGACTTTAAAGTACGTGCAAATTATACGTTCTGTCATCTGTTATATGCGCAGAACCTGCGGGAATGAGTAGAATTATGCGCAATACCCGCAATCTCTCGCCGAAATTCGAGTCTCCTCTGCCTTTTACACTAGTGCTTTTTCATTTTAAAACTGCAGCGTTTTCGAAAGCATTTTTACACAAGTGCCGAAAACTTTTCACAGTACTGTAGCTTTGCAGGTCAGGCGTTGGAGACATTGCCACAGTTCTGGATTTAGTCTGTCTCAGTTTTTCCTGATTCTTCATGTAATCACAAATGGACTGGATGATGCTGAGATCAGATCTCTGTATGCAGCACTGGCTGCTGTCAGACAAAAATCTCACTGCATTATTACAATTAATGGCAAAAGAAATGTTTGGAAATGTAAACTGATATTTCCTGCTGACACACTACAGCAAAAGATAGAAATAACTGACTTAAAACCATTATTTGTTGGTGAAAATACTAGTGGCCTAAGACTTTTGCACAGTAGTGTGTATATATATATATCCACACACACACAATGAATGAATGGCTTGGAAATAATTTATTAGAAAATAAAGTTTTCTAATTCAAACTTATGATCAAACGTTGCACATCTGGATGCATTCAGAGAAATTAGCTATTGTAAATTTAACATTTTAACTTGCTCAGTTTAATGAAATAAATATATGAAAATATAATGAAAAATAAGATTTTCAATTTTGCTGAATGAATTCAATCTGATCTTCCAATGCTGCTTAAGTTAAACCACACAACTTGTATGAAGAGAGTTTATTTTATGCATTATCAGGTGCGTTGCAACCATTATGGGTGAACGCAGACAGAATCATCATGACTCACGCAGAGTGCTCTCTTCTTGAGGTTTCTCTTCTCTGCATTGGTATTTGAGCAATTTCATATATGCGGAGTCTTTTCATCACTACTGGCACAGGACAAACTGCATCCAGTTTCAGAAAATTGTTTGTTGCGATACAAATCCAGAGGGGTATTGTACCACTCCCATGACGGCCCTTCAGAAGAGCAGTACTTCAAAAACATGGCCCATGAGCAAAGATGGCAGCAAGCAGGTCATGTACTGCATCAGCCGAGCAACTGCCATTGAGATGAAAGGGAATTCTAACGGATGGAGAACTCCAGGCATTACAGACATGTTTGATGTAAAGCATCCCGTATATCTCTTTAAAAGGCATCCGTTGGCACAGACAAAAGAAAGTACACAAACTTGGTATTTCATATGCTGAGATACCAAGGTAAGTAAACAGCACAAGCTTTGATTCATCAGCTCTGACTCCTGTCGGAGCTTCAAAAGATCTCCATATGCAGCGGCAGATGGCTGGACACTTTTGTCAGCAGAGATATGCAAAGACGCGTGTGCGCAGAAGGTTCTTGGCCAGCTCACATACGACCCGTGGGCAGGGGTAGAGCGCCGCTAAGCAGCTTCCCGCTCCACTGCCTCCATCGCTGACGGTCACGCTCATGTACAAGCATCAACAGCAAACCACAAGTGTGCTCCTTCAACTCATGAATAAGAAAATAAGGAATGACTGATATTAGAAAGAGATATGAATAGCCAAATAAGCCAGGAAAGAGAACTGAATTCAGCTCGCATGCTGATGGCTGGTTTTGTCTTTAGTGAACATAAATAGTTGGGAAAGGAATCTGATGCGAGTCAGTATATTAGACCAGCGCATTAGGTCTTAAAGTGATAGCAGCCTAATAAACTTGCTGTTGTCTGTGCTGTTCTTTATGCAGTGGTTTAATTCCGGTCCTGGTGCCTACCGCTTTTTTTATGTTTCTTTTATCTAACAAACCTGATTCAGATCATCAGCTCATTAGCAGAGAGAGAGATCAATGAACTGAGCTGTGTTCTGATCGACAGGGTCCCTACGCAGTGTTCACTGCTCCCTATTCCCTGAGCAGGGGATGAATTCAGGTAAACTGGGACACTTTGAGATGACTGGGAAAAATGTCCCAATTAACCTGAATTCACCCCTACACATAATACCTGAATTATTGCATCAGATAAAATACACATCAAATATAACCAAATTATGTTTATTTTCATTGTACTAAACATCATAACTGATATTTGTCACGCAGGGTACACTGAAGGTGATCTGATACTGACAATTAAAGAACACAGATTATTTCCATAACGACCAATGTAATCTACCAAAACTCTATGGAAAATAATGGAGCGAAAACGGTCTATAACGCGTCTGAAATGTAAGTCAGTTAATATTATCTACTTGTTTATTGAACTACTGTTGTATAAAATCAATGTCAGATTTGCAATCGTGCTGATAGTCGGGAAAACATGACTCTTGGTCATGTGATGTTGCTTACCTATATCATATGTTATCTAGAATATTTATCTTTTTTTTCTACTGCAGTCTGTGTTTGTTCATGTTTGTTTCTTTGTGTGTGCTGTTGCGCTAATTAGTTTTAATTTCTCCTCGAGTCAGACAGGCTGCATGAGTCAATACATCATCCGTTATCAGTCACCGTTTACACAAAGTAATTAAATTCTCGCCAAAGTTTCGGTGCCATAGTTATTGTTTGTTATTGATGTTTTAATCATGTTACTTGTCCAGTCGGGCGAGTACAATTCTCTTTCACTTGCCCCTTCACAAAATCCACTGTCCCGGACAAGCTCTGCATATGCAATCACACCAGCCACAAAAATAACTATCCACACCTTTTCATCGCTAATTTTTCACTGTGTGTCTTTAGTAAATCCTGACAATAGTTTTTTTTATGCCGATATGATAATAATTGACTTAATATTTATATAGATGCACTAGTAAATGCACGTATATTACAGTTTTTGCCTATTGCTTGAACACTATAGACACATGCTTAGACCAAAGTAACAAAACTTGAAGCTTTTGTTACTATACCTTAAACACAGTGTAACCATACCTTAAACAAAAGCGCTGCTTTGCACTTCAGTTGCAATTCTGCAACACACTTGCTCCTACACACTGCACACTATTTCATACATAAGACACTTCGTTCATAACTGAAATCTCATGGGTACCATTGGGAAAACACATCTATTCAAAATACAAAACACATTGGGTGATTGAAAACACTTAGACACACACCTGAAAACACTTACAAAACTGATCACCAATCAGCCAACCACAAAAAGGCCTCAGTTGAGCCATTTTGAGAACTTTGCAAGCACGGAGGCAGGGAGAGCAAGAGGTAGAGGAAGAGAGAGAGAGAGAGAGAGAGAGAGAGAGAGAGGAGTAGGAAAAGTTAGTGCAACAGAGGTGATGGACTTAGTCCAGTAAGAGTGACAGGGAACACACAAACTCTTCAGAGGGCTGAGAAGAACATGCTGGTGGACTTTCATTGCCTTCAAAACCCAGAGGAACCTACCTGTGGCCAGACCCAAACAGACGGCAGGATCTGTAATCCCACCCACGCACAATTGGCCTGTTTTTCTGTATTTCCAGTAGTGTATTGTGTTTTATTTTTTCATTTACTTTACTGTACTGTACTGTACTGTAAAGTATAGTACTGTGATGTGCAGTATTGAGTTGATGTCATTTGTAACCTTTCAGTACTTTCATTTTTGGTTGTTGTGAAAACCTTTGTTGGAAAAAAACAGAACAAAAACTGTAAGTGTTGCATTGAGCTTCACAGAATGCTAACTGATGAACTGAATAAAAACAGTGAAAATTAAAGACTGCAGTGTTTTATATAAAGTACACTAGTGTGTTGCTGCTAATCTGAAAGTGTACTGATATGATGCAAGTGTGTATCATTTTGTCATCAGAGTGACATTTTGACAAAGGATTGTTAGGTTTTGATAGCAGAGTTTCAATTCGACATAGATGTGAATGGTTTATTTCCCAGTGTTGTGTCTTGTGTGCTTGTGCGTAAAGTTGACACAATGAGCCGAAGTTTTGCAAAAAGTGTTCAAGCAATAGGCAAAAACTGTAAACAGATGGATGGTGATTTACATTGTATTTATTTACAGAAGATTATGTCCTCACTCCTCAAACTTCTCTCATATTCGCTGCTGTTTTGTCTGTGTATGATGTTGTTGCAGGGTGTTCTCAAAAACACATTTTGCCAAGCAATGCCTGAAAAACCTACAGCATTGTTTGTTTCATTTATATAATTCCTTGAGTCTTTCATTACTTTTATTAGACGAGCAGAGATCACTGCTGACCACTGTCTTTATGCTCACTGCTTGATTCTGCTTGATGACGAAGGTTGATGATTCAAGCAATCCATAGAGCAGATTGCCCTTGATAAGAGACTGTCTGATGTCTTTCCACTTTTGTGCTTTGCTCTGGGAACTTTAGAGTAGGGCGAGGTTATTCAGTATCTGCATGCAGCCAGAGCATTGCAGATCCATAACAGAAGCCAAACGTCTCAGGCTGCGGACTTGAGAAAAACTTGTTTACCATTTCTTCGTTTTCACAGAGGTTACAAAATTTAAAGGGATAGTTTACCCAAAGATGAAAATTCAACAGGCGGCATTTACCTGCATGACTTTCTTTCTTCTGTGGACAATTAAAGAAGATATTTTGAAGAAATGTGCTCACCCAACGGTTGTATGATATATGGGGGGAAATAAACAATGAGGTATTTCTTAAAATGTCATCTTTTGTTTTCCACAGAAGAAAGAAAGTCAGGTTTTGAACATCAAGAGGGTGAGTACACCCATTGTTGTCTTTTTAACAGCTGTCATCCAGGCAAGAGCTCCCTAAAGTGGCATCCATCAAGCGCATTACCCAGACAGATGACACATCAACCATTGACCAGTTATTATTGAAGGCCAGTGGCATCTACACAATTTGAGCTTAGATGGCACATAAATCATCAGGAGTCAAATCAGAGGTGAATGCTGACCTTCACAAGAAAAAGAGGCCAGTGGGGTTTAGACCCGTCTCAGCTCATCTTCAGTGCACTGATCAAAAGAAAGCATGTCTTCAGCTGGTTTCCCATTCACAGGTGGAGTTTTTCCCGCAGTCTGCAGAGCGAGACACAGCCAGGACACATCCGGCAGCCGTTACTGCTCCAAACCAAAGGGAGGACTTCAAATCAGCCCTCAAGGACCAGATCACGACCAAAGCAGAGCCTGGAAACCATCACAGGTGGTATTCATGAAGCATGTGGACGGATCTCGAATCTCTCAAGAGTCTCACGGTGCTCAACATTAAGCTCTCACAGGCCAAAACCTGTCACTCGACTCAGAAGATGTTAACATTAAGCTTCAGGACATTACAGTGATGAAACGAGAGATGTAAAAAGTAAACCAGAACTTATACAAGGCCACCACTGATTGTAATATAGAGTGTTTTTACACGTCAAAAGAACTAAAATGAAAACCAAGTGAAAAAGTCCATCAGTCCATCGCCCTTTCACTCTTAATATTCATTTGTCAAATGTTGCCATTTGGGTCATTCAATCGATCACAGAGTGGACCGTCGAGAACCACCACAGATAAGAGATCAGTCTCATAGACTTGATCCCTACACTACTATATAGTGCACTATGTGCCATTCACCATTCAGAAGAGAGTTCAAGTGACTTCAGCCACAGCTTCAGTGTCTTTTATAGTGTAGGGGGCAGGACGCTTCAGATTCTAGAGCATTTGATTGGACAGAAAATCTGATGAGAAGCTGAAGTGCAGAATGATGCCATCAATACTGCTGATGTGTCAGATTGTACATTTTGAATGCATACCTGTATATCCTCTAAATGCAAAATGTCTGTCATTGTTTTGGGGCCACTAGCTTAGAGGTAGCCTTAAAGCTGAAATACCCAGAACTGCAATTACTGACAGACATTTTTTATTAAAAGACAGAGCCATAGTTTGTTCAGTAAGCCACAGTTTAATTAAAAAAGACAAAACGTGCATCTTTGTTTTGTTTTTCCTCCTGCTGAACTGAAAACATACTGAACTGTGACTTCAAAACTGAATCACATACAGAACCGTCATTTTTAGACCCCTAATTAACATGAAATAAATTTCACAGTGTTTGCCTCTGAAGAATTATGTACAATATTTTTACACACACAGACCTTAACACAAAATTATACTGTCAAGACAAAAGTATCTTTATACAGTATCACATAAACAGTACTGATGAGTGTGTGTGTGTGTGTGTGTGTGTGTGAGAGAGAGAGTGTGTGTGTGTGTGAGAGGGTGTGTGTGTGTGT
>NW_015647024.1:157357-161486 GCF_001515625.1 Sinocyclocheilus rhinocerous
TTTGGTTGACTGTATTTTATTTTGATAATGAACAGACTGCGATGTCAAGTTTGAGTTGCGAATAGAGTGTGTGTGTGTGTGTGTGTGTGTGTGTGAGAAAGAGCGAGAGAGAAGTGAAGCAAGGTAATGTTACCTACTGTATCAGGAGTAAACGGTGTGCTTCAGATAGTTAGCAGTAAACATGTAGCCTCATCTGAATGTGTGTTGAATGTCTTTGACATAGAAAGCATCTTTATCTTTGGACTGCAGAGGAAACATCTGAATATTTTCTGCTTATTTCTGTTAATCTCGTACAGTGTCCTGAGACAGGGTGAAGTGTGAGGCTGAGCTGAACGCGTGAAGACGTCTGTGTGCCGTTTGAAGGAACTGACAGAACTAATCAGTCCAGAGAGTCATTTAGTGCTTCCCAAAAACTATTTTGATTCTTTTAGTGGTACTGCCAGCCACCACTGCAAATAACTCGCAGTGAGAAACTGGATTGTTTGGTGCATCGCTAATTCAATATTAATTTAATATGTCGTGTGTTTTTGTTCCAGAACTCAAAAACCTATTTTAAAAATGTTGTATGCACAACAAGTGGCATCTACTTGCAATATGAAGGAAACATTATACATATCAATTACTGCCAGATTCACGAGGTTCAATTCATCAGCCTGATACACAATCCTGTCCGCTGGCAACAGATGAGAAAATTACACAGCAGGTCTGATATCATGATCTGACACGAGAGGAGATTGTGCAGTGTGATACGCTGCTTTAGCTGCTTAATGCTCCAGCACTCTCATATCTCTCATTTCTAAATGGACTGAGGAGTAATTCAGTTAAAGATAACATAAACTGATATCATTTATTCACCCTCATGTCAAGTCAAGTCACCTTTATTTATATAGGTGGCACATTTAGAAAGACAAAGACAAAGTGTCATTATTCAGCTCAAGTTTTTCAAGTGTTGATTCATTTCAGTTCAATAACTGTGTAAATTTCATCAATTATGAAATGAGTTCAGTTCAGCTATAAAGCAGCTCTGCAGAAGAAAACGGAGCCATTATTCAGCTCAGCTCAGTTTGTTCTGTTCTAATAGTGTGAATGCAGTCAAAACCCCTAACTAAGCCAGCCACAGTTCTCCTCTGGCCAAAGCAGACAAGCACGGTGTGATTTATGACTCCAAGTCAGATTTGTGACGTCATTCAAACCTGCATGCTATTATTTTTTTCAGTAAAAATGAGAAAACTATGAAAGATCTTTAGTAAAGGAGTAATCAGTATTTTCAGATTTAAATTCGATCAATTTAACTTTTTCTGAAGCGGACTTAGTTATGACCAGTTTTTTTTTTTTACTTATATTTAACATTTCTTTTAGTAGAACACGGGAATATATATATATATATGAATATACAATTACATTTGTTTTGTCTGTTCTTATTTTATCACTGACTGTATACCTGTCTTTGATCATGTTTGAACATTATATTAGTTAGGCTATAACTAGTTTTTACTGTGGGAATCAATCGTAATGTTGGAATACAATCACAGTGACAACCTAATTTATTAGAATACAAGGTTACACTGGTAAAAAAAAACAATGAAACAATAACTATTCATTCATTCATTGTTTATTTTTTTGTAACAGGGCCTGTGATAATTTTGGCAGGCCAAGTTAAAAAAAACTGAAGCACTGGCCCGACCCAGACAATCCTTGACATCGAGCCCTGTGCTGTCATTATGAAATGATGCTCTACTGAAAAGAGCTGCGTGAAGGTTCCTCAGAATCTATCCTTATTACAAGAAAGAAAATCATTCCAATTGGAAACAAAGTTAGATAAGGGATGATTTGAGATGCGCCAAAAAGTGCTGGTCATCTCAGGCTGGCATGATCGAAATGAAGAAGCAGAATAGTGTGGAGAAACAGAAAATAATGAGGAACAGCCACCATTATTTACCAGAACAATGTGTGGCAGGCCAAAAAAAAACTGAAGCACTGGCCCGACCCAGACAATCCTTGACATCGAGCCCTGTGCTGTCATTATGAAATGATGCTCTACTGAAAAGAGCTGCGTGAAGGTTCCTCAGAATCTATCCTTATTACAAGAAAGAAAATCATTCCAATTGGAAACAAAGTTAGATAAGGGATGATTTGAGATGATTTGAGATGCGCCAAAAAGTGCTGGTCATCTCAGGCTGGCATGATCGAAATGAAGAAGCAGAATAGTGTGGAGAAACAGAAAATAATGAGGAACAGCCACCATTATTTACCAGAACAATGTGTCTCATCCGCTGCTGCGCCATGCTTCTCATAGCAGCTGAATCACAGATGCGTTCTGATGGCCTCGCTGAATTACCCTGCACAGTACTGTACCGCCTGTGTTCTGCTGGAGACGTGCACTTTTAAAGCCAACGGGTTTGTGAATGAATCTCACCTCTGTAAGATCTCTGCAGTGCTGTCACAAGCAAAGCTTATGAGAAGAAAGAGAACTAAAGGGAGAGACAGAGACCAGGCCTGAAACACAGCGTGGGATTGTTGGTGTCGTGCACTTTAATCATGTTCACAAGTTCTGCAGCTGGGAAGTTCCACACATTT
Organism: Sinocyclocheilus rhinocerous; assembly: GCF_001515625.1. Taxonomy (NCBI): domain Eukaryota; kingdom Metazoa; phylum Chordata; class Actinopteri; order Cypriniformes; family Cyprinidae; genus Sinocyclocheilus; species Sinocyclocheilus rhinocerous. The sequence continues at coordinate 159,935 of NW_015647024.1, forward strand.
ATTCACTGTAACGAATGTGTGAGAATGGATCCACTCTAGATTTTAGTCTAGAGCTGCAATCATGAATCAGGCCTGTTCTGCACCCTTGCACAGCAAGCATTTTATAATTTTATCTGGATTTTTTAAATTTGTGTAAAGATGCATATTTTTAGGATGCGCCTTTATTTTGAAACTCTCATGCAACCAATTTCCATGCATCTGCCTCGAACTGTACATCAAGCTCTAGGTGCTGCAACAACCTAGCACTACGAGCAGTAGCAGCACTGAGCAATATCACTCTGCTTTTTTAGAAGAAAGGATGGATAGACAGACAAAATCGATGTCATTTGCAAAGAACGGCAGTATGAATTCAAATACTTCATACTTTCGATATGACAACACTGTCAGGACACCTGAAAAGGAAACATGGTGTTGACGTCAGGGCTAAATGCATTAATGAACTGTGCCATTGTGTGATGCATGTGTTCGTGGGAATCAAAGCCACAGCCTCTTGTGTTTGCAGTGCAGTGCTCCACCGCTGCAGCTGCTCTGCCCTACATGAGCTGCAGATTAGTGAGACCCTGCTATGAAACATCATGTGACCAAAGCTGGAGGACAGCCCAAACCCAGCAGCATTTCAGCCAGGCGGCACGACCACAGCTGATGGAGAATTCACCAGTGTAATAAAACTGAGTTACTGAAGAGAAGAGATCAAACAAAAAGAACCGCTGCGCCTGGTTATGCAACCCCGTGCCCCTGAAAATGTCAAACGCAGACTTTCTGTGGATGTCATGCAGCAGGGGGTCTGAGGAGCCTTGCACCTGGGGTGCATAAAAAAGTGACTGCGACGCATTCTGACATACTCATAAATACAATTAGCAAGCTGTGAGCTGTGATGTGGAGCCCGGAGACCTGGTTTGATCTTTCTAAAGAGCATAAATAAAAATCATGATTTGTGATTGCTGAATGACTTTTCTCTGAGATGAAGAGAGCTGCTTGTCTTCCACACTGTTTTGAAATTCTGAACACTTTTCAAAAACCACATGTTGGATTATTTCGCTTTAACAGGGAGACTGCTCATCCGTCAAAGACCGACGCAGGATGAAACTTCCTCGGCTCCAGCAGAATCGTTTATTGTAGGGGTGGGGGGGGATGGATACAGCATAGCATCGCGATATTTTCCGCGGCAATACTGTATCGATACACGGACACCAAGTATCGATCTTTTATTATACTATTTGGTAGAATAATAAAATCTATTTCTTTACAATCCACTAGATGGTGTTGAGTTTTCTTCTGGTGAGGTCAGCTGGGTCACCTTCAGCATGCAGTAAGTTAGTAAAATAAAGAGGGCGGCATAAGTTATCAGGAAAGCCCCGTCTGCGTTTAAATCGGATGTATGGACTTACTTCAGATTTGTAAACAAGGAGGGGATGTAAGTAGGGATGCACCGAAAATATAGGCTACATATAATAATAATAATAATAATATTATATGTGGCGTGCCGTGTCGTGCCCGGCAGTGTTCAGCGCGCATGTTTCACTCTCCTCGTCACTGCGCGGTTTGACGCTCC
>NW_015647024.1:161613-168068 GCF_001515625.1 Sinocyclocheilus rhinocerous
TACAAAATTACTTTATATTATTTAATAAAATAATAAATAATCATTACAAAGCATTTTCGGTTTCGGGTTTCGGCCCAGAATTTTCATTTCGGTGCATCCCTAGATGTAAGACTACATGTTTTATTTAATTCAATTTAAATTTAACAGTAATTTACTTTCAAATGACCCAATTGCTGAAGGGTCTGCACAAGGTTTGCAGGAGGCCTCTGGTGATTCCCACCCCTAGTTTATTGCAGATGTGAAATGAGACAAGTGCAGTTAGACCCGTCTCTGTGAAATACTCATTGCTCAACAGATGTCTTTGTCAGAGCGCTGCAGCAAGTATGTCATTTGCTATTAAGCCTAGTGTTTTTACTTCTATGACCTTGCGAAGCATCATCCCTGTTTCAGATCGATTTATTCTCAATATCAACTCTAGTGTGTCTTTAGTCAGTCTGCAAACTTCAAGGCAAACGCTGACAAAGAAAGCCTTAACATTACGAGAAAACAAGTTTTCTCCATCCGCATTAGTCCATTCATCACTAAATCACTGTGACTTTGCTTCTTCAAGAAAAAAAACTCCTTCCTGTCAGCTAAACGGCCAAAAAGTAGCAGAAGTGCTGAAGTTTTGTTTGTTTAATCAGGGCTTAGGTGACCTCATGCGGCTCAGATCGAGAGCGTTTTCATCCGTCAGGTCCGGTCCTCAGAGAGCAGCGGATTAGTTCAGAACGCTCACCCTTCTCACGCATCTTCTGTCAATAACCGCCGCCAGACCTGCCTAAACTCCTCCCGTTTCCCAGCTTTCTTCAGGTATTTAGGGTTGAGAGGAGAAGCTTATGTCAACGCATCCACCATTCCTGAGATCCTCAAACCCGCTCTCATCCGCAGTTCTTCACAGACACAAACTTTAATGAGAGTTCTATGCAAATCGCGCCCTCTGTCAGCTTAGGGATTTGACTCAGAACAACTCGTCTATTACAGGAGAAAAACATGGGCCGTAGAAAGTCAGGGACTCGCTTAGAGATTCTGTGGGTGTGGATGTGCAAAACACTTCCCTGTCCAAGACTTTAACACATTAGAACTACAGCTCTTGTGTTTATGTGATGAAAACTATTAGATATGCTTGATAAACTATTACCTAACATAAAATGAACCTAGCATATTCTTAAGGCCGTGACACACCAAGCTGATGGTCAGCGACCGGCCAATGCCAGGCTGTTGTTGAGTGTCAGCTCAGTTTTTGTGGTGTGTTCTGCACTGTTGACACTCGTTGGACCCCGTCTGCAAATGTTTGGTTGATTGATCATCACCAAATCAGCACCGGGCAGTCGGTCGAGATGTTTGATATCAACTCTTGATCGGGCTCCTCTGACGTGATACCCATGATAGCTGATGAGAGCGAGCGAGCGGCACATACTGTGGTACATGTAAAAGCAACTAATTGCTGTCTGTAGCCCTCAGATGATTATGTTACCAAGTGGCATTTTGTAACTCCATTGTTTGGAAACAATTCTAGCCAGAAAAAAAAACTAATAATAATAATTTCTTGTTCTATGACCCTCAAATTTGACTTTTATACTCTTGTGGCTTTGGGTCTGCTGTAATTTTATGTAACACTGGCACATTTATTATTACTATTTTGTATTTTATTTATTTATTTATTTATTTTTGTGATAAAAATGTGTTCTGCAAAAAATGACATATATATGATTTCATTATATACTGTACTTCATCATTACATATTATATCTCTTTCAACTTTTACATGTTTAACTTGTATTAATTCCACAACTGTGCACATAATCCAAAGGGTTGAGTTCAGATATGTGGTTTTCATGATTAGGTTTAAAAGGGTGTGCAGTTCATTCACCTTTCACTGACCAAACTATAAAAAAATAAACAAAAATAATATATTTTTCAGAATGTGTTTTTTTTCCATACAATGGAAGTCACTGTGAAAATGCTTAGTCTTGTCACACTGGTTATTTTCATCCTCCCTGTTTGACACACTTTAGTTCTAGACCTCGTTAACGACTCACTTTTGCATTATTCAAAACATTATGATACACAGCTAAAAATGGGCATCATTATTGTCTGTGCCATCACTGAGCTGCTCTGCGGAGAGCCCTTTTATTTCTGCATGGAAAGGTGTGTATATATAGGCATGCTCGGGAGACATGCTCCTGTGACTGGTGTCCACACAGAAAGTGTCTGACAGATCTGAGACGCGTCTGCTCTCCTCGGACGCTTCAGCAAACACATCACAAACCTGCAGGCTTGCTGTGCTGCGAGTCGCTCACACTGATGAAACAGCCCTGCATCAAACTGCTTATTATTCTGCAAATCACATTCATTTTTTCATCTTGGACAGAGATAATCGGCTGCGCGAGGATGTCTTGCATGAAAATGAAGGCAACCAAACTCGTTTAGCTGCCAAAATGGAAACCCAAGAGAAAAACAGCATCTACATTCAAATCCAAGCGCTGCCTTCCACATGCAGACCTGTGCTGCGGGAAAACGAAACCGGCGAAGGGATCAGGACCCAAACAACTTGCCAAATAAATGAATAAATGGACATGAAATATAAATTTGAGTGTTCATTATTTTATGTAAAACAAAACAGGTGTGGAGAGATACGAGAGAAAACCAGCATCATTTTAGACAAATATTATTCAATCACAAGCATGTGCTCCAGAGAGAAAGGTAATAAACTATAATAAGCACTGCTTAAGGACCCTCTTTATATTAGACTTTTTTCAGTGAACTGATTCACTGAACTGAACTCAATTGTGCCATCACTCAACATTTTTCATTATTATTGTTGTTTATTAATATGCATTGTAATAGTGGTGCATAAAAATGAACATTATCAAATATATTCCTTCCTTGTGTTCATTTGTGTGGAAAGCATTATCAGTTTTTTACTGTATTTTATGTCTTGCATTTACAATCAACCTTTGAAGCCACTTCAGCAATCATTTTTTTTTTTGCATCAAAATTGAACATTGCCAGAAGCCTGAAAACAGTGCGATATAATGGTTTAAGTTATATCACCAAGCTGTTTATTACTGCAGCGTTTCTTGAAGGGGCTTCCTGAGGAGTCACCATCAGTACAGCAGAAGATGGTAATTAAGTAGGTTAAATACAGAAAAGCCTGCGGGCTGAGTTTATCTGATTATCCAGGTGTAATCCCAGGTCTCCTCACTGCTATCTTTCTCAGATACAGCATGAGCTGACGCTGCCCAATCTCAGATTTCTGCATCTATCCTCTCAGAGACCATCACTGCTGCTCAACCTACACTTTTCCTTCATTAAATGTGGTCTCAAAAGAGCAGAATAACTCCTGCGGCCTTTCATGCTGACGCACAAAAGGTTACAGCAACAGGATAATACTGAAGACAGTCTAGTGTGCATGTCTGTCTTCTGCAGAACACAAGAATGACTAGAGTCCAAACAAACTGTCGTCGTGCACTCTTAAAAATCATGTCTGGTTTCCCAAAGAGCCTTTCAGTGATCAGTTCTTAAGAGAAGCATTTATTTGAAGATTTAAAAAATCTAAAAAACAGTTTGTGGAATGGAAAGTTACAGTTGGATGTTAAAGGTTCTTCATGCAACCAGCAATGTCAATAAACAACCTTTATCATATAGTGTCATATAGGTTTTGAATGACTTGAGGGAGAGTATTTTTTGGTGAACTACTCTGTGAGAAATAGCACTTTCCCTGCACTGGTAATGTCATCTGTAAAGCACTGCTGATCCTTTGACACGAATGTTTGTTTTAGAAGTGTATAATACACATTAATACAAAGAAATAAAACTAGGAGACATTAAGCTAACGCTCAGGCATCATTACCCCACCAAACTGAAAGATGACCTCTGAAAGATCTGTCCACGCAGCGGTGACTGATGACTGTGCTAATAACCTTTCCTCTAGGGGACTAAGAGAACTAATATGAGGTAAAACTAACATGCCTAATTATATTTCAGGGTCTGGAATGAAGAAAGCATCTATAACATACACACACAAATATGACTCGTCACACAAGCTGTGCTAATGCATTGAGTAAGCTGAATGACTGATGAATATGTAATGTGATATGCATTTCACATAAAAATATGGTCAAAATGGAAAACCTAGCTACTGCACAATCCCACATGTGTGTATTATGTTGCACATTCATGTTCATAAGACATCCAGGAACGGGTTTAACCTGCAGAGTATTTGGATGTCGTTAGGCCTGTCACGACGACCACTTTCTGCTGGGTGATTTATTGCTCCAGAAATAATTGTGATAAACAATATTATTGTACGTTTAAGACCATTTTATGCCACTGATGATATAATGATAACATAAATAGCATGATAATGTAAGTACATCCTTTCAAAGAACAAACACTTTTTAATTCTTAATATGTAGACATTTTAATTGGAATGACAATATATATATATATATATATATTCTAAATGAATAAACAAACTTTTAACAAAAAAGTGCAAAGTATCAACAAGTGCAACAAACAGTGAGTCAGTTTAGACTTTCAGGAAGGAAGTCAGTAACACTGGAGGAATTTGTGAACGCGAGGACCTTATTGCTTATATAAAACTCTTTCTGCACATTAAAAAGTTTAAAGCAAAAAAAAAAAAAGATTATTTATTAATGTTACTTTTTAAGCTATGCTTGTGCTAGCAGCTAGAAAAATAGTCCCTGACCAAAACAGCAAGAAAACGTTCAGGTGTAACACCTCATTTGATGGAGCGCAAATAAAACAGAGAATATGATCTGTTCTCACGCGCTGTTATTTATCTTTTAATGCAATATATGATATTTGCTAACTCACGTACATCTGCTATCTCTCAGCATGAGAAAATGTTCATTTTCCACTCTTTAGTTTAAACCAGACTGGTTTGCGGTCTGCCTAATATAAAAGCACCATTACACAGTGCAAGTCGATGAACATACAATAACTTTTTAATAATATTCTTTAGTTTCTTTAACAGAGGGAAGGGCGTGGTCTCCAAACTGCAGGTGGAGGATGCAGACATAACGCCAGCAGGAGTCACTCATACTCAAAACACAGCTACTGACCAATCAGCATCCAGGACCAGAGCTATCCGTTTTATATACATAAGAGCAGTGATGAAGAGCACCTGTGTCAGGGTTGGGTGAAGAGATGAAGTGAGGACTCAACTGTGCAAAGAAGATGGGCTATTTATTAATAAAAAATAAAACAAAACCAACAAAAACTACCCCGAGGGGGAAAACAGGCAGGCAGGCCGGGACAGGGAACAGCACAGCAAGGCAAGGCAAGGCAGGATCAGACAAGACGGGAACTAACATTGGTATATATGATGACGAACTGCACAGGGAGAAAGAATAAATAGCAAACAAGGCAGGTACTAAGAGAGAACAGGACCGGTGGGGCAAATGAGCCAATGATCAGGTAACAGACAATAGACATGAGAGCACATGGCACACAGAAACAAACAAAACAAAAGCCATGTGCTCTCACAAACCCAAACCACAAGCACACGGCCAGCAAAACAAACACAAGCCATGTGCTCGAACAAAACAAGACACTCTTCAGCCGCGTGTTCTCACAAAACATGACAACAGTAGGGTTGGGTATCATTTGAATTTCATCGATTCCAATTCTTTTCGATTCCAATGTGATTAAATAATGATATCAAACATTTATACTGTGCCTCTTTTTTGCAAACCATTTACTGGAGCTCAATGCCATGAACAAAATCAACAGGCTACATACAATCTGGACTCTTTAAGAGCTGTTTGTGTGCAAAATAGAGCTGCATGATTCTGGATAAACTGAGGGGGGGGTTCTTTTTTTACCCCCAGTGGAAGTTGTGGTTCTCTCATGATTCTGAAGAGAAAAAAAAACATTAGACGACTAAACAAAATCACATGTAATTTATGAATGAATGATTCAGTGACTCACTCAAGATGTACTTGATTCATTACTGGATGAATCAGCATTCTTGAACCGAATCTCTTGTATGATTCAAAGACAAATACATTTTAACAGCCCCTTTTCGCCACCTACTGGCGTAACAATGTAATTGACAAATCTTGATTTGAAGTGTCACATTACTTTCAAAAGGTGATTTACTCTATTTTAATCGTGAGTTAATATCTGAACTCTAAACTTTTATCCCAGTACTTCTGTGATTTGAGTGTTTGTAACAGAAATAATTACACTGTGTGTCTGAAAAGACTGAAGCTGTTTCATTCAAAGTTTCATTCAAAGTTCTCATGATGGCGCCGACGCTGATGGCTGCCTCCGTGGCGTGCTCCGCAGTTGTTTTTATGTTTTTGTTAGTTTGTCCTGTCTTTAGTTATATTCCTGCAATCGGTTTCACCAGAGACGAATTGCTGGACATTCGGAAGTACACACCACCCGATATTTCACCGGTTTTTGATTATTCTGATGTTTTGCTGGACATTGTAGTCAGGGGAGCTG